>NC_056737.1:1625730539-1626030539 GCF_019279795.1 Protopterus annectens
GCAGTAGATTTTTACGTGCTGGCTTGCCGGACCTAACGCACAACCTTCAATGAAGGAATGCCCATTCACGCATGTCGCCACACAGAAGATGCTCTGAGAATCGAACAGGCAATGTCTAACTGTGAGGCGATAACGCTACCGCAGCGCCACCACCGCAGTTAGGTGTTGAGAGTGAAGAGGAGTAATAATATTTATCTGTACAACAGAAACGCTTAGCTCACTGCAAGCAAAAATTCAAGAATTATTTTCTTCCATTGAGTCCTGGGTTAATAACTCCCAACTCCAACTCCTGCTATCACTCCCTTCAAAGAAATATATTACTCCTCTTCACTTAGGTGTTGAGAGTGAAGAGGAGTGATATATTTCTTTGAAAGGGGGTGATAGCAGGAGTTGGGAGTTATTAACCCAGGACTCAATGGAAAAAAATAATTCTTGAATTTTTGCTTGCAGTGAGCTAAGCGTTTCTGTTGTACAGATAAGTATTGAGTGATCAGCATATTGTACCAGTATGGCATGATTAGAGGCTGCCTGAAGGTCATTTATAAAAATGTTAAAAATAAAAGGCCCCTAAGATTTGTCCCTGGGGGTACCTGTTCTGTTACTTGGAGGAAGGACGAGAGTTTGAACTCCCACTTGATAACTTGGTGTCTGGAAGATAAATACGGAATCATTGTAGGGCTGAGTTTGAGATGCCTGTAAATTTTAGTTTTTGAAGGAATACGCTGTGCAAGGCTATGTTAAAGGCTTTTGAGAGCTTTAAGAATAGAGTTGTGTAAGGAAGATAATTTTATTGTCTATGAGATAGTTGAGCAAATTGATGTAGACACATTTCTCAAGGATTTTTTGAGAGGGGTACAAGGATGTTAATTGAGCGATAGACAGTTCTTCAGAGTTACCCCTGTGTAGATGTAGGTTTCAGATCAGATGTTAAACTGAGATCCCACCTTTTTGAATTGGTGGTAGTTCAGGTGAATGTGAAAGATCTCATGACACTTACCGAAAAACAGAGTAGGGGAAGTTCCTTGATATCCTGGTCAAATTTCCCTTACTCTCAGGTAGGAGTATCACTTCAGATCTCCCAAGAAAGAGGACACTGGCCTAGGAGGACTAATCCAGTCAGCAAATAATAAATAAATAAAATAACTATATAAATAAATAGTAAATGCTGTGTCACATCTCACCTTAGTCCTGACTATGTATGAATATTTGTCTTACTGAAGAAACAACTAATGTAGAAATTTGTTATTTGAGGAGTGCTACCAACACAGCAAGACAAAGACATCATCAGTTGATTGAAAAGCTCTGACAGGATTCAAACAGAAAGTTGTATGTGTAATGAGTAATGAGGCTAATGCAGTTCTCATTTTGTACTACCTGACCTCTCCATTTGGCCTACTTTCTTATACCTTGCTGTACAACTCAACCACAGAACTTTACAACCATTAGAAATAGACAAACACACAGACACACACACACATACATACATACATGTATGATTATATTCATATTGGTCATCCTGCAACTTAAATTGTTAATGACATCTAATCAGTGACACCACCAAGCTATACTCAGAATACTTCACAGAAACGATCCTATGTGGTTTGCTTTTATAATGCCTACACTACACAAACATCCTGCATACAAATTAATAATTTCAGCACTCATCCTTGATATTAGTAGTGTACTACATAACACCTCCCTGCCCTACTAAACACACATCACTGTCTCCAAATCTTAAAATTACACACTCCTATAAAGTGGTGTTTTTTTGAAGAAAGTGCATACAAACTAACTTCTACTTCACCAGTATTCCAACAAAAAGTTTTTACTAACATTACACTTTCCTGCTTCCCTTCCTCTACCCTTGCTCCCTATTCAAGTGCAAAAAAAAAGTCTTTCCATGGGAAGGCTCAGCCCTCTACACCCCTTGATGTAGTGGCTTTGCCCATGTGCTCCCTTAATGTATGCAAACCCCAAAGTCACACTGCCGTTATCACAAAGCAGTCTTCTTTTAAGTGTTACACAAAGGATGCTTCTCTAAGGTGCAGCTTGATTAACTGTTCAGTTGATAAAAAGTTATACCACAGAAACAGGTCAACCAAATGTGTGTGATTTGTGTGTGTGTGTGTGTGTGTGTGTGTGTGTGTGTGTGTGTGTGTGTGTGTGTGTGTGTGTGTGTGTGTATGGGGGTTGGCATGTTTGTGTTGTTGTTTATACCATAGATACTCACACTGCTTTTCTTTGTCCCTTCTCCACACATGAAGTTGCACAGCAGCTGCTTCCAGCTTTTGTAGAAGGCCACCCATAGACGCATGATGCAGTTAATTACTGTGATTTCTGAGTAACTTGCACACATGTGATGTCACCCAAGCAATTATACTGCTGCAGACCCTGCTACACAAGTGAGATTTAGAATTTCATGGTTTCACAGGTAATTAAGAAGGCTTTCTGCCTAAATTGTATGTGTCCTTCTAGCATGCTAGAGACAGTGGCAGTACCCCTGTTTAGTTAACAAGAATTTCTTTTGTCCTTCACTCCAAATAAATGATACTCCATTTAACTAAGATATACTTCCTACACAGAAAAGCTTGATGGTCACCCTTTATATTAAGTCCACTTGTGGAAGATTTGAACCGTACATTTTTGATCCATCCACTTTCAGTACCTATTTTGCACATTTCAGGACTGTGAGGAGTCGAAGCCTAGCCTGGGAGGCAGAGAGCAAAAGCCAAAAACTAGTTTGGATAGGTCATTGCATGTTGCCCATACAATTGCACATAACTAAAGCAAGGATGGAATACAACCAGTCCACCTATCCACATGTCATTGAGATGCAGAAGCAAACTTGAGGCTCTAGAGAAGACATATAGAGAGGATATGCAGACTTTAAAAAGAAGACACACAAGTGGAAAGCTAAGTGCCTTGAGACAGCACTGCTAAAAAAAAGCATCCAACAGAGAAGATAACTGAAGAACTAATCATTTTGGTGCAATACTGCTAACTGCTGTGTCTACCACACTTCGTACAAATATTCCTTGTAGACTCTGGCCTTCAGATCTTTTAACAGTAGTCCATGTAAAATTTCAGTAAAAAAAATAGTAAGAGCATAATTTCCATTTCATGCCTGAAATTTGCAATATAGTGGATCAGTGACTAAGACCACTACGTCACAATGCTAAACATCCAAATACGTGTGCTATAAAAAATATCAACACATATTACATTTACCATTGCCGGTATGTTCCAGATTGTATACTTAGTTATTTATTTGCATTTTTTAACCAGGAAAGAATGTTGATCCTGATGGCCCATTTCCAGATTCAACCCCTGAAATCCAAAAAAGGGAAATAACACGAGTTATTCACAACAAATAATGGACAGCCGTGATTACGTATAACACTGAAAGTTGCATAAGTGCAGGTCCAGAACAACAAATGATGTAATTACAGAAAATATAGTGATTTCTACTGTCTTATGCTGTTGCTAGAGCTACACTTATTACCAGTTTTTTTTAACAGGGAAAGTGAGAGAAAGAGATCATCTTGTTACATCTGTTTCTTAGGGGAAGAGGGTTGCCATCTCTCTTAAGCCCAGCATTTTTTTAAGAAGGAGGTTGGGGATTAGGACAAGTGGCAATCCTCATTGCAACCAGAATTAACCAAAAATCCACCAGAGTCTGTCCAGATATTACAGTGGTATGTAGCAATGACTGTCAAACTTTGCAACTGCTGTAACATTCTGAGAGTTATGATAATACATACTAGCAAGGAGGTCAGGTGTTCTACATTGACACCCAAATAGCAAAGGAATATTTGTAACAGACATTGATTGTATGGTAACAACATAAGAGAAGCAATACAAAAAAAAACTGATTATGTTGTACAGTCAAACAGAATGAAAAAAAAACAGTTAATGTATAATTACAATATGTACACAGTTTTAAAGTTTAAAATGTCTGGTAAGGATTAGATGGAGAAGGGTGAGACAAGCTGGGAGAAGAAAGCGGAGGATGGAGACAGGAAAGTAATTTGAGAATATAGATGGGAAGGGGTGAAGTGTGAGAAGTTAATTCAAGGGTAAACAGTGACAGGGAGAAGCAATGGATAGGTACAAGGGGGGAAGAAAGTTGGGTGGGGAGGTTTTAAGTTTGACAAAGGATCTAAATTAAATGGTTCTTTTTTTGATTCAGTTGATTAACCTGGCTAGTAAGCATGATAAGAAGAGAAAAGAGAAATCTCCATCTCTTTGGTTATCCTACGTGGACTTTTAAATATGTAGACTACGAGTGTCACAACTCTTCATTATGCCCTTCTAAAATGGCTTTACTACTTAGCCTTGTCTTTCCTGATTGCCCTTAAATCCTGTTTTACAGATATGGAGCAACTTCTAACTCAGTACACCTACACATCATGTATGTATATCTGTATTCTCATTTGAAAACTACACATTCAATGGATCACAAGGCATATCTTTGCGTGAGATTTCAATTTTCAGATATGCATCCATATGAGTCATCCTTTCAAAATCTTCTCTTTTTGCTTCATTTATGCCATATGCTCTAGTATTGAAGTGTACAATGCCAACAGCTTTTGTCCATAAATAGTACTTGTCCTAGATCAGACTGACAGAAACTTCAGATAATGTATAATTAAAAGTAGCTATCAGTATGAAATTGAGTGAAGGATAGCTTCAGTACTTGTAATTCAGACCATACACCCTCAGCAGGGACTGGTGTTAAAGCTGGTGACTTGTTTGCTTATGATTCAGATACATACATCACGACCCCAATCAACGGCAACTATCTGCCTTGTGTGATAGGGACTTAATACACTTTGGGCACCCATTTACTGAGGATATGCAGTCGGTACTATTGTAAGCAAGAAAACCTGCTATTAGAAAATCATAAATTAGTAAATGGAAAATGGAACAGGTTTTCAAGTTGGTGCCAACAACATAACCAACACCCATTCATGACTAGTATTTCTATGGTTTTAACAATATTTGTGTGAGTTACTGTCCTACAGCCTTTCTTACTCTGCTGTCATGGTTCATTTGTAAGCCATTTTAGCATTTTGCCCTTGTATCTCCACTTTCAATGCCTTTTTATTTGAAAATGTTTTGGAAAGGGGTTTTGCATAAGAGACCTCCTAGGAAACTGTTGGCTCCTCCTTGGGATCTTAATTTTGTGATTTTTAATGTGAAAATCTGTTTCACTCAATGCTCTCCCATCTGCAAGGAGAGTATCTGAGTTACAAGCTCTTATGGTGAGTCAACCCTATCTAATTTTTGACAGAGACAGTGTTTCACTGAGAGCTAATCCTTATATTAGCCTGAGTTATTGTTTTAGCAATTTTGGAACATTTTATGCCTAAAGTTGTATGCAAGCTATCCATTTCCCTGTTTTCTTTCCTGAACCCAAAAATGAGAGAGAAATGATACTCCATATCTTGAATGTCCTCAGACAAATGAGGTACTATCTTGACAGAACAAAATCTGTTATATCTTTGGATAAGTTGTGCATTTCTTGTGAAAGTAAGAAGCAGGGGCAATCTGTGTAAATACAGGCTATTTCCAAATTGTTGTCTCAGGCTACTGACTTTTGTTATTCTCACCTCAACAAAACAATTTGAGGCAGAGTAAAGGCTCACTATAGTAGGGCATTGGTTTCTTCTGTGGCTTTTTGGGAAGAGTTGGATTCTAGAAGTATTTTAGAAGCACCAACTTGGTCCTCTGAACATACTTTTACAAAGCACTACAAGCTTAATTTCTGCTACAAGTCCAGATCAGGCTTTCATTCTGCAGGGGCTTCTGGTCCCTTCCCATTCCCCTTCCACCTGCCATGTGTTGTAAGCTAGGGTAATCTACCCATATAGCTTAGGCTATTGCAGCATTGACGAATGTCATGAACATAGTACACTTGTGTAAGTAAACTTAGCATAACAGTAGATGATCGAATGATCACTACTGCAGTAGCCACTCCCTCTCTCCATCCCCTTTGTTTTTTCAGTATGTTGTTTTGCCAGGGTGTAGACATACATTTTATTCCTATCTGTGTTCTTTCAGGGCTCAGCCTCACTATCTCAGTTAACATGAAAGCACTGAAGGGCTTGGTGCCCAAACCTATCTTTTTAGGCTCAGCTCAAGCTGCCTAATGATTTGGGCATATGGCAGGTGCCCTGATGTTTAGAATCTGGCCAGCTGCTATCTCTTTGGCAGGATATAACCCATATAGCTTAGGCTACTGCTGCAGTTATCATTTGAATATGTACTGTTATGTTACGTTTACTTACGCAACTGTACTTTCTCTCAAGTAAGTCTTTATATGCTAGCTATCATTCTTCACCACATTTCTCTCTTTATGCATTTCTTTTCCATGTTCCCTGTTCTATATTGCTTTCTGTACTTCATCAGTGAACAGTCGGCATTCAGCTGATAAAGATCAAATTGGTCATATCAGAAGTATGACGGCAGAGATTCTCTCTTGATCACTGTAAGTGAGCAGATATTGATAGTCTTTTGAGCTACATAACCAAGAAGTACTTTTCAGCACATTATCTGTGGTTGGATTTACAAACTGCTCACAGGCTCAGATAGTGTGCTGTAACAAGAAAATGAATTGTGTAAGTCTAAGGTTTCTGAAGAAATCAGGTATTAAATTAGGCAGTGAAATGATGCCATGTCTCCCCACTTTTTTCATTGTTTTTTTTTTCCATTTCAGGTACAGACTGTACTGGTATCCAACACCTGTTCCTCATACTGTGTGACAGTATATAATTAAGGGTTTTCATACACCAAATTGTCAGATATTTTTCTTTGCATGTATATTCCTTCCATCCCCGATCTGCACTATGGTGTCTGAAATCCCTTTCCAAACTCATATAACCAACCCTGTTTGTGAGCATCCAGTCTCCAAACTTCTGTGCCAGTTGTGGTATAGTTGTGCATTATATGCTGCTTCACAGTACACAGCAGTACTAGTTAATTTTATTAATTCACTCCTGCACAGATGCTGAATTGTGCTTTACTATTTTTATAGATGTGAGATGTGGTATAGTGTTTCGCTTTAGTATTTTGAAGCCACAGTGACATTCTTTACCATTTCAGTAATTCAGAACTGTATTATTTCCTTTTAAAATTTCAGTGCTCAAAAACCACACTGAGCTTTACTGTGTTTTTATATGACATGTTAGCCTGAGTTATTGTTTTAGCAATTTTGGAACATATTGCTTGCATTATACTGAGTTACTGTCTTAGCAATTGTGGAACATATTGTTGTTCTCTAATGTTTCATCAGTACATACGCATTGCATTGTTTTAATGTTTTGAAAGTTTCTTTTGTTTCATACTGCCCTTTGTGCAGCTAACTTGTGGTGCTCATTTTTTGCTTCTCAATCAGAACTCTGTTTGGTGCATTGCATCTTCATTTGGGAGGGGCTCCAGAAGGACCTGCTGGTACAGGAAAGACCGAGACAACCAAAGACTTGGCAAAGGCTGTAGCTAAGCAGTGTGTGGTGTTCAACTGTTCTGATGGGCTGGACTACATTGCTTTAGGAAAATTCTTTAAGGTATGTATCAACACCAAGCTCATTTGCAGTTATTTTACAATGAATGTTTATTGCATTATGAAACAAAACCTTGAAAATGAGAATTGTTAATGTACTTATCATTTAAACGTTTGTGTTTGCCTCATACTTCAGCTGCCACAAAAGTAGAATGATGTGCTTCACATTATTATTAGTTAAAAGATAGTAACCAGAAGCATATTATTGCAGATTCTTCTGTGATCAATCCCTAAATATAGCAAAATCTACCTCTCTAGCTGTGGACCTTTCTTCAGGAAACCTTTCAATCAAGGTCTGCAGAAATCAGATAAACAGCAATATAAAAATAAATGGCAAGGAGAATCAAAGAGAAATGGGAATGGCACCCAGGGCTCTACCCAGCCCCAAAAGAGTGCATGACTAGCTAGGCCCTTTCTCTCCCTTCCCTTCCTTCCCTCTGCACCCTGGCTGTCCTCTCAAAATAGCAGACAATCTGTCCTTTTCCATACACCTCTGGAAACAACAGTAGATTCTTGGCATAGCTGTCCTTAGGCATAGGTCAACTAGGCGGCCGCTTAGGGCGCCACTCTATCAGGGGTGCTTTTCCAATGTTTATCTGGTATCTGGGGCACCAGCTGGTGTGACGGGGGGGGGGCGCCGTGGAGCTCTTTTGCCTAGGGCACCAGTTGACCTAAGGCCACTCCTGAATTTCATGGGTACTAAGAATAATTCAAAATAGCTACAAATAGCAATGAGAATACATCTCTCCAAAGTCAGGAATCCTTCTGCCACCAAAAAACAAATATATTTGTTTCCTTTGATCATTTTAGAAATTTTATCTGAAGTGGTTATATAACCATTTCCTGTCTCCTAGCAAATAGACTTGTTACTCCAGGACTTTTCTTGCATCCAAGAAAGAAGGTTTATGGTGATCAATATTGCATCTTTCAGTTCTGAATTCATTTATGATAATTCAAAAGTTCAAACTGTTATCCCTACAATTTCTGTTTCTTCCATACCCACTTCTTTCTAGGAACCCTAGACCTCAAGTCCAAATTTGCAAAGACTGCAAGTGTTACGTAAGATTTTTTTTTTGTATCTGGGCTACATTTTTAATATTTTCATTTTATATCTTTACCTTCTGGACTTTCCATAGCTCCCAGACTATTTATAATAGCCTATCTCTAATACCTGCCCTTTGCAGACTTCAGGGAATCCATATTTGCCTGGATGATTGCCTATAGCAGATTCCACTGAAGCATCTCTCCTTTTCATTATAAACCTCTTCCAAAATCCTGGATTTTCAGCTAAATCTGGATAATGTCTGGCAGTTTGCACAGAAGGTTAAAGCTATGAGCTATAATTCCCATGGTACAGGATTTGATTCTCTCAGTCGTCATTTACCTGTTGTGTGACCTTGAGCAAATCACTAAACCAGTCGGTGCTTAGGGCAACTGGGAATTTAGCTAGGGTCCTGAATGGTCACTGGATTGGAAATCTTGCAGCTACTGATGAAGTTTTAAATCCTGTCTAGTTCTATATTGCTAGTTAACATTTCTGGGATGCCTTTGGAAATCTCTCATGATAGCTTAGCTCCCTCCAGAGAAAATGTCATTTTATCATTTACAGTTTTTGATTCTGACTCACCAATCAATTTCCACAGCAATAGTTTCTCAGAATTTTAGGCTAAATTACATCAGCTGTTCTCACAATTTCTTTAGCCAGAGGTTGTATGAGGAAGATTCAGAGGTCCTTTCCTGTGACACAGTTCTGGGCTTTATCAAGAATGGACTTCTGTGGTGGGCAACTCGGATTCAACTAAATCCAGATCTTTCCCTTTCCTCTCCCATTCCATGTCTATCTGTAACAACAGATGCCTCAGACTTTGCTTGAGGAGAGGTGTCCAAAGGGATAAACATTGAGGATTTGAGACCCCTACTTCATGAAAAGAACACATCAACCTTGAAAAAATGACCCTAATAAAAGCATCAAAGGCCTCAAATCAGTTGATTTTAGGGTTGTAGATCACAAGATCAAAACGTTATAACATCGAACACGGGAACATCGAACTGGTAACCGCGAAAACCCAAAACTCCGAAAGCTGAGAACATTGAATTCTTTCCCAGGGAAAGAATTTGGTGGGCTGTTTCCGCGGCTTCACTATTTCCTCCACTGTGGTGCGATCTCGGAGTTGGTATTTTTAAGTAGGGGGTGTGTGGGGGAAACAGTCCCCCACATTGGGGGGTGAAGCCCCCCACATTAGACATAGTTTGTAGTGTTGGTGTGTTTTGTGCTGGAACAGCGATTTTTTTCCCAGGGGGAAAAATTCACTGTTCTCAGATTTCGGAGTTTTGGGTTTTCGCGGTTACCAGTTCAATGTTCTTGCATTCGATGTTATAACATTTTGATCATGTGATATAAACCCGACTTTAGGACCACATCTGGTGATGAGACAATACTACAGTGATGATATACATTACGTAAACATATAGGGGAAACCAGATCTTACGTCCTGTGCAGACTGGCAGTTCAGCACAATTTCTGACTTAAGGCAAACTACATTCTGTCAGAGATGAACACTATTTCAGACTTACTGAGCTTATCCATGACAGATCCTCATGAATGGATGTTACATAAAGAGATCTGCTAGGAAATTGTATACCTGTGGTGAACTCCCCAAGTCAATCTGTTTTCCTGTATATACAACACACAGTTGCAGAAGTTCTGTACCAGAACCCCTTGAAACAGGCCTGGAAAACAGTTGTCTTTTCTTTTGCCTTGATGGGAATGTCCCTCCATACCTTTTTCCTCTTTCTCCCGATTACTAGAGTCCTACTAAAGATAAAGAAGGACTCTCCCAATATTCTCCAGGAAACTCCCCTTTGACCCAGACAACATTGTTTTTTGTTCTCATCCACCTGGCAGGGAGAATTATCAAAAAATTCACCACAGAGTTGATGTATTGACATAGGACAAGGGATCTGTCATTCACTACAACATTCTGAATCAACACCTGACTGTTTAGTTGCTAGGTTTTGATCCCATGTAGATACAAGTTTTTACAGAGGACATGCAACAAGTATTAAAGGAAGCTAGAAATCCTGCTACTACAATCATACTCAGCTAAATGAAAAATATTTTCTAGTTGATGCTGCTGCGTGACCAAGACCCAGCCTAGCCAGGGGCTCATCTGGTACTTCAGTACCTGTGTGAATTGCTCATATCTGGCCCTCTCTTACACTTCCATCAAAGTACATCTTTTGGCCATTTCAGCTAGTCTGCCATTGGATCCCTCCTTTCTTCTTCCTTCCATGTCAAACAATTTTTGAAAGAGGTTTTACATACAAGACCATTTAGGAAACAGGTGGCTATATCTTGGAATATTAATTTATTTTCAAAGCTAACTTTTCCTCCATTTGGACCTGCAGCTAGTATTTTCCTAAAGCTCCTTACCTAGAAGACAGATTTACTGATAACTTTGACTTTGGCTAAAAGATTATCTGAGTTGCAAGCCCTCATGTCTGTTTAGCCCTTTTTATCTTTTCATAATGGTAGAGTGACTCTTACGGTAAATCCTTCATTTATGGCAAATGTGGTTTCTTGAGTTTACTTTGAATCAGTCTGTTCATCTTCCTGTTTTCTTTCCCTAGCATAAAAATAGAGGGGAAAGATTTATGCCTTCACTGGTTATCAATGGACAGCTCGGATATTATGTATTTAAGACAAAAGATTTCAGATTGTCAGACCAACTCTTAACTTATTTTGAGGATAAGAAAAAAACAGATAACCAGTTTCCAAGCAGAACTGTACCCATGTGTTTGTCCCAGACTATTCAGTTCTGATATTCTTGTTATGGAAAAAGCCACTCCTTCCCAGAATGTTAGGGAACATCCCACTAGTGCTATGGCTACCTCTGTGTCATTTTGAAAAGGGATGGACTCTATAGACTATTGTAGAGGTGGGGTGGCAACTTTGTTCTTGGTGGACATTTTAATTAGACATTACAAATCTGATTCATTTTCCAAAGTCAGAACAGGATTTGCAAGATCTATACTCCAGAGGCTTCTGAACTCTGATCCTGCTTTTGCAGTAGTCCCATAGAGTTTGCTAGATCTGTTCTTCAGGGGATCCTGGACTCTGGTCCATAGTCATCATCCTCCCTTCATATCTAGGCTTTGGCAGTCATATCATATAACTTTATGCTAGTACAACAGTGATCTACTGATGAACATAATATGGTGTTTAAGTAAACGTACCATAGCAGCAGGTGTTTCAGTAGATCACTTTTACAGTACTAACACCCTCCTTGCATCCCCTAGTTATCTTGGCTCATTTTACCCTGGTTGGGGTGGGGTTCCAATTACCTTTTCCCCCTGTTTCTGACATGACTTAAGACTACACATTTTAATTTTTCTGTACTTGGCATAGATCTGATTTCAGCCTTCTTTTTTAGAGGTTAGAAAACTCTGACTTTTGGAGCATATGTATCCCTTTTATAACCGCATGCTCTTGTGCATCATTGGGCATATATATAAGGAAGAACCCCAAAAGCTTTTTATGTCGATTAGACAGATATCTAATATCATTGGCAGTATGCTTCCCATGTAGTTTTATGCTGCTAGAACAGTGATCTATGTAAACATTTTCTGTTATGGTAAGTTTATTTACACAACTGCACTTTTATTTTAATGGCAGAGCATTTTCTACCTTTTTTCATTTTATACCATTTTTATTTCAGTTTTAATGTTTTTTGCCAGAAATTCTTCATGATTAATGTTTAGCCTTTCTGGTTTATATCTGAGTCACGTTTATAGAGAAAGCCACTTTGCAAATTTATTCTATCTTTACAAAAGTACTGTGTGCCTCAGGGATTGACTAATTTTTAATTCAGTAGTCCATTTAGTGTATTTGGAGTCATATTTAGAGGAGTATTTTTACTTTTAGTCCCATTTGCTGCTTATGTGAAATACTAAATTTCTGTTATATTTGTAAAGTAGTATTTTTGGAATTAAGTCTGGCTTTATTTTAAGCAGAGCTCTGTGAAATATATCCTTCCTGCTGCATACACCATTATTGTGACTGCATTGTACATATGCTGTATTTGACACAGAGGACTGATTTCAATCATTATTCAGTAGTCTCACTTGATTTTCCTTATTCAATAGTCTCATTTGATTTTGGGAGACACCTTAGTGTGATAGTGCTCTCCCTCTCTCAACAGTTGCACAAGTACAGTGCTATACATATTCTGTATTTTTAAGTTAATACATTTGGTTTTAAGTCTGTGTTTTAGTTTAGCTGAGTTGTGATCTACTTAATTTGACTTGTAGTAATAACTTTTATTGAATTTGCTTTGTATAAATTTTGTCAGGATATTTTGGTATTCTATTATTTCATTTCTTGTTATATTAAGGTTATACTGCTGTTTTTGTTTGCTGGTGTATACATTGTTTTTACAGTTTTATTTTTATTAATTAGACTGAAAGCATTGAACACACAAAACAGATCTGTTTGCAGTTAACAAAAAGGAGAAAAAAGATAAATATATGACGGAGTCAAAACTGAAATCATATCTAATACCAATAATCAGGGCTCCAATGTTGAACTCCATAGTATATTTGAGGGTTTCTCAGATGATATCAATACCACATAATTACATGTTTTGAGTTAAAATGGGAATTTCTTGTTTTATTTAAGTTCTGCATTTGCGCTTGCTTGCATGTAGTGCATCATCGTGCACTACTGGGTAGTGGTGGTTACTGCTGGTGGTTATAGACACAAATGTTTTGCTGGTTAAATTTTCCCTTAGCACTTTGCTTGAGGTCCTCCATTGATTTTTGCAGACCTGCTCTACTGTCAGGTGGAACACTAAGCTTAGCCTCAGAGGTACCAACACATCTCTCACCCATTAGCCATTCATAAGTTTGCCCTCTTTTCCTGACCATATAAATTTACTTAACACTATGGATGGACAATTTCCCACTGTTTCTCCAACCAACTTGGTCGACATGGGCATCCTGAAGCAGTGCAGGGACTGCCTCATGTTCACTGACAACCCTCTGTTCCTAAACTCAACATGTGATAGATGCAATTATATTAAGAAGCTTGAATCCACTCTGTTTCACACACTAGTCAGTACATATGACAATGACCAGTTTGTCAGCATGCACACCTCACCTCCTGCTCCAACCAAACAGATAGCACACATACCTACGTATGTGGAGGTCCTCACCAGAAACATACCTAAATACCAGATACCTCCCAAACGCAGACACAAGCACACTATACATAATACTTCCTCTGCAGAACACAATGCACATAATAGCTCACATACCAGTATCTCACTTGTCAAGCCCTTAAGGCAAAAAAAAAACCCAAACATATTAATCATAGGTAATTCCATCGTGAGACATACAGATGTCCCTCTCACCAGGTTGGATAAGGAAAAGGTCACTGTCAGCTGTCTGTCAGGTGCTAGGATCTTCCATATCACACATGCACTCAAGCCTCTCAACAACAGGTACTGTTATGACTCCATCGTAGTCCATGTTGGTGTGAATGACTTTAGATGTACCTCTCTGGACTATATGAAGAGAGACGTGACTGAGCTCTTGGATTATGTGTCTCAGGCAAGTATGTCCATAGCCCTAAGCAGCATTTTAGCTTCACCTAGGAAGATGCCTCATTACAAACAGAAAATAATTGACTTCAATAACTGGCTTAATTTCTGGTGTCATTCTTAGGGGATCCAGTATCTGTCAGCCTGGGATGACATGATTGACAGACCTCGATGCTTTGCCAGAGATGGTCTTCATCTGTCATCCATGGGATTTCAGCTACTGGCTATGGCCCTTGTCACCCCCATAGTGCCTTTTATAGGCAGTGTCTCAAGAACAAAATACCCAACATAAAAACTCCATCTAAAAACAGCCTCAAGGTTATGCTGCTAAATGCTAGGAGTCTTAACATGAAACTGTACTCACCGGAAGTAGTCTTCACCTTGGAAGACAAGGACATTTATGCAGTCACAGAGACCTGGTTCAAGGCTATGGAGAGCACCCCAGCTACACTGGGTTACACCTCCTTCCACAGGTTCAGACCACAAACTGAAGGAGTGAAAACTAAAGGAGGCGGTGTATGAACATTTATTAAAGATAAATATACCTCCAGATTGGTTAAACAGTATGATTCCCTGGAGATACTGCAGGTGCAATTAATTGTTGGTAAGACACCTATCCAAGTCATTGCCAGCTACAGACCTCCTCCACGAATCAGGACATTCTGCCTATTTGGATCTAATCAAGATACATCCAAACACTATGGTCTTGGGCAACTTTAACTACCCAGCCATTGACTGGGTAAATTACTTGTGCTCAAACTCACTTGCCCAGAGGTTCCTTGACTTTAACTCCATTGCCCTGGGCCAGCTAGTTAACACCCCCACAAGGGGTGCCAACATCCTGGATGTGGTGCTTACCAATATGGGGGACCACTGTAGCACCCCTACTCTGAGGTCTTCCATGGTGAGATCTGACCACAAATCAGTCTCATTCAAAGTACCTATTACACCTGACCCCCAACAGCAACTAAACTAAAAGACTTCTCCAAAGCAGGTTATAACCTCTTACAAGGTGGTATAAATGGCTTCACTGCACCTCCCCCCTCAGATGGAACTGGCAGCTATGCCGAGTACCACACCAGTGCTTTATACAAACACCTTTATAATTGCATCGACTCAGCCATACCTCAGAGGACCAAAACAAGCTCCTCAAGGAACAGCCAACTCGCCTGGTGGACAACTGCCATTAACAGGCTTGACAATAAGAGGAAGAAATTGCTGTCTAAGAGTAAGAGGAAGCAAGCCCTAAACTGGAAACACTCCCACCTCAGCTTAAGCAAGCAAATAAGATTTCTTGTAAAGTCCTCAAAAACAAACTATGAATCCAAATTAGCTTTCTCAACTAAGGACAACCATAAGGCATTCTTTAGTTATATCTGTAACCTAAAAGGAAAGGCCCAGATCTGAGCTGAACTGATAGTTCGTGATATCACATATACTTTGCCTGTGGACATAGTTAACCTGCTGGCCAACATGTTCTGTGAAAACTTCACTCCACTGTCCCCACCGCACATACCCCATGACATCCCTGCCACCTGTTCCCTACCTTGTATTTCTAAAGAGCAGGTCATAAACTCCCTCTCTAAAACCAAAAACACAGCATCTATGGGACCTGATAACATCCTAGGCTGTGCCCTACATAGGCTCCAACCAGAATTAGCAACTCCATTGGGTACTGTTTTCAGTCATAGTCTAAGCACCAGCTTCATCCCAGCTGAATAGAAAATGGCCACTCTTATTCCCTTGCACAAAGGTGGTGCTTCCACTGACACTGGTAACTATAGACCTATTAGCCTTATCTGTAAAGCCATGGAGCGAATCATCATGGACCTTATCAACAAAGATATAGGTAATCTCTGAACCCTAGACCTTACTCAGTTTGAATTTGTCAAAGGTAGATCATGCCTGTTAAACCTGGTAGACTTCTTCGAGACAGTCACCAAGCCCCTGGATGAGGGGAAATATGTGCATACAGCCTACCTAGACTTAGCCAGGGCTTTTGACAGCATCCCCCACTCAGGCGTCATTGACAAACTCACCTAGCTAGGTATCAACCCTTATATCGTTAGATGGGTCACTAACTGGCTCATGGATAGAACCCATATAGTCAAAATCACCTCCAACAGCAGATCTGTAACCAGCGGTGTTCCACAGGGATCCATGGTGGGACCTCTACTGTTTGGAAGTTATTCCCCTGAAGTACAAGCAAACACTAAAGGTCTGTGGCTGACAAAGTTTGCTGATGACTGCAAACTGGGAGCGGTCATAGCTACAAGTTACTTCATTAAATGTACAACTACCTATAGATAGTAATGCTGAAATCCTTATTTCTAAGCTTCAGATCAATGCTAGCAAATCCATATACATAATATGCTCCTACCTACCTCCAGGCAATAACACCAGCATCCTTGGAAGTACCCTCAGTTGGCTTTCTACATCCTTCCCACAAGAAACCATTGTACTTGGTGATTTTAATATAGATTGGAATAGCTGTACTTCTGCCAAACCTACTACCCATATAAACCTTTACGGCTTCTCCCAAACAATCACCACCCCCACCAGAATCCATAAATCCAGTAACAAAGAAAGCACCTTAGACTGGATCTTAGTAAATAGCTATCCCCTCATATAAAGTTAGGTACCCTTCCAGATGACATTAGTGACCACTCACTCACTTACATAATTAGACAAAAGACCTTTATTCCCAACCAAACCATCTTTAGAACTACCTGGAACAAAAAATGTTTTCTTCCAGTAAGCTTCCAAGCAGAGCTTAAGGCTTGTGACTTGTTACCCCTAAAACACCTCCCTCTTGAGGAAGCAGTATCACACCAACCCCATCAGGCTTCTTCCTTAACACTCCCAACCAGATTGCTGATGCTTTCAATACCTTTTTAACTGAAACCGTCCAATCTCTAGCTAACTCCTTACCACCTATTAGCTCAAGTGTGCCTTCCTCCTTAACTAGCTTACCTCCTACCTTTCACTTACAACCAGTTCCAACATCCCTCGTCTACACCCTACTTCAAAAACTTAAACCATGCACACCCTCAGCTGATCTGCTACCTGGTGAATACCTGCAAATCGCAACAAAAGTACTGGCTTGTCCCATTTCCATCCTAATAAATAGAACCATTACTGAAGGTTCCATCCCATCTCTCTGCAAAGTCTCCCACATAATCCCACTACACAAGGGTGGCAACTCAACCGAAATCTCAGACTTTCGCCCCATAGCCTTACTCTCTCTCCTTTAGCCAAAATCATGGAAAAATGCATCCACCGGCAACTACTTGATCACCTTCTCCAAAATAACCTACTTTGCTGACTGTCAGCATGGCTTTAAGCCTTTTCATAGTACTATCACTGCCCTCTTATCCTTTCCTGACTGTTTTAGCAAAAATTGTAATAACATGCTTTCTTCTGCACTCTTTATTGACTTCTCTAAAGCCGTCAACATGGTTTACCATCAGTTACTTATAAACACACTCAATTCAGTCTCACTAGACACACAGGCATTACAATGGTTCAAGTCCTACTTGGAAAATAGACAACAAGCCATCCTTTCTATCCATACATCTCCCTATTACCCTTGGCATCCCTCAAGGCTCTATCTTGGGACCTCTCCTGTTCTCTATATTCATTAATGATCTAAATGTAAATCTTCCTCAAGCTACCTGCATACAATATGCAGATGACTCCACATTAATTTGTGCCTCCTCTTCTTCACCTGAACTCCAATCCATCACCCAAAACGTATTTAACTTAGTAGAAAACTGGTTCATTCAATGCTGCTTTTTCCTAAACCCCCAAAAAACTAAACTATTACTGTTCAATCTGACACTAAAGTCCTCCCTAATAGATCTAACAGTTTTATCCAATAATGGCACTGTCATATCACCTGACCCAACCACCAAACTCTTAGGCATAATAAATTGACCACAACCTTAACTTTGACTCGCACATTAACTCAACCATTAAAATCAAAATAGAAACTAGGGTTCCCTTTACATGATAAAACCTTTCTTTACCCCTGTAGCCAGAACTACCATTGCCCACACCCATCTGATCTCCACCCTCCTCTATGCCTCCCCCATTTATACTAATCTATCCAAAAGCAACATGAACAAACTGGTAACCTCCTATAACAACATTGCCAGATTTGCCACTGGCTCCCCATTTAGAACCCACCATTGTCAAAATCTCAAATAGCTAGGATCGCTGGATCTGCAAAACCAGCTGCAATTTCAGCAACTTACTATCACCCACAAGATTCTGTATCATCCCTGTAATACTCCAATACTCTATAGCCTTATCACCCCCTACAAAAATCTTACACCCCTTCATTCAGCAGATAAATTACCAGTAACCATCCATAAGTCCCACAACAAAGCAGGTAATTCTCTTTTTTCTAAGACTGTGGGGAAAACCTGGAACAGGCTTCCCAGCAAACTATCCTCACTTTCCTCATTACCACTTTTCAAAAAACAACTAAAATACTCCTTAAAACACAATGGCTATGTCCATGTACTAACCCAGACTAACACTCTCACTCCACTTCCTCACCTTTCACTATTCCTGCTTCTCTGTATACCTCCTTCCAGATCTCATATAGTGGGATTAGTAAGCTTCCTTACTTTCTGACTCTAGCCTGGTCTTTCTAAATTCTACCTCTGAGTATTAACTGTCTAACAAGCATTTTACTGTGAGCACATTTCCTCTATGTATATATTAGCAACTTTTTTTTCACTTTGAGTGTAGAATTTTGAAATAACCTTAATTATTAGTTTGAATCATGATCTTTTTTCTTAGCTTTCAACATGATGAATGTCAAAACCTCTACTCTGTAAATATGTATCTAGTAGTAGTGTATTGTTTACTAAACTTTGTAGTCAAGTTATCGATGCTAATCTCTATCATCCATGTATTTTTTATTAGCTTAATGGAGCTTATCTCCCCGGGCCTCTACTGAAAATGGACATGTATCAAGTTGGACTAGCCCAGTCAACAAATGTAAAATAAAATAATAAATAAATGAACTAAATTTCCAAATGATGTTAACATCCTATAAGAGGGTCTTACACAAATAAATGATTGGTGCCAAAGTCATGGCCTTAAACTCAATGCAAAAAAGTATTATCATTGATTTCAGTAAGAGTGATGTTCCTGCTGACTACCACATCAACAGCAACATCCAAAGTATGCACTCAGTGGTGAGAGACCTGGACACACAGGTTGACAGCAACCTTACCTTTGATCACCATGTCTCCATAGTGGTAAGAAGGGCATTCTATCTTGCTTACCTCATAAGTAAGGACATTGCCTCCAGAAAAAAAAAATAAGTTATAACCTCCCTGTACTCTTCAGTCACAGCATGAAGTTATGGGAAAGAGTAGTGGAAGCTAGGTTAAGAAGGGAGGTGATGATTAGTGATCAGCAGTATGGTTTCATGCCAGGAAAGAGCACTACAGATGCGAGGTTTGCTCTGAGAGTGTTGATGGAGAAGTACAGAGAAGGTCAGAAGGAGATGCATTGTGTCTTTGTGGATTTAGAGAAAGCATATGACAGGGTGCCTAGAGAGGAGTTGTGGTATTGTATGAGGAAGTCGGGAGTGTCAGAGAAGTATGTAAGAGTAGTACAGGATATGTACGAGGGTAGTGTGACAGTGGTGAGGTCTGCGGTGGGAGTGACAGATGCGTTTAAGGTGGAGGTGGGATTACATCAAGGATCAGCTCTGAGCCCTTTCTTATTTGCAATGATGATGGACAGGTTGACAGACGAGATCAGACAGGAGTGTCCGTGGACTATGATGTTTGCAGATGACATTGTGATCCGTAGTGAGAGTAGGGAACAGGTGGAGGAAATATGCTCTAGAGAGAAGAGGAATGAAGGTCAGCAGGACTAAGACAGACTATATGTGTGTGAATGAGAGGGAGGTTACTGGAATGGTGAGGATGCAGGGAGTAGAGGTGGTGAAGGTGAATGAGTTTAAGTACTTGGGATCAACAGTTCAGAGTAATGGTGAGTGTAGAAGAGAGGTGAAGAAGCGAGTACAGGCAGGATGGAGTGGGTGGAGAAGAGTGTCAGGAGTGATTTGTGACAGACGAGTACCAGTAAGAGTGAAAGAGAAGGTCTACAAGAGGGTAGTGAGACCAGCTATGTTATACGGTTTGGAGACAGTGGCACTGACAAAAAGGCAGGAGTCCGGGCTTGATGTGGCAGAGTTAAAGATGTTAAAATTTGCACTGGATGTGACGAGGATGGACAGGATTAGGAATAAGTACATTAGAGGGTCAGCCCAGGTTGGAAGGTTTGGAGACAAAGCCAGAGAGGCAAGATTACGTTGGTTTGGACATGTGCTGAGGAGGGATGCAGAGTATATTAGGAAAAAGATGTTAAGCATGAAGCTGCCAGGTAACAGGAAAAGAGGAAGGCCTAAGATAAGGTTTATGGATATGGTGAGAGAGGGCATGCTGGTGGTTGGTGTGACAGAACAAGATGCAGAGGACAGGAAGAAATGGAAACAGTTGATCTGCTGTGGTGACCCCTAATGGGAGCAGCCGAAAGAAGAATAAGACTCTTCCCTCTTCAGGCCAATAATTGAGTACAATGCCCCTTTTGGTATGTACCTTTCCAAGCACCTGCAGCAATTGGAGAGATCACAAAGGTTCCTCACAAGGAAAATTCAAGGTCTTCAACATCTGTCCTATGTGGGTCATCTGAAATCACTGTCACTTTATTCTGTTTCAGACTACTCAGAGGTGATCTCTTCTTTGCATATAAAGCAATCTCTGACCCTGCTTTATTGGAAATGTAAAGACCTTAACCTGGTATGTGACATTAATAGAACCTGCTGGAGGAACAGATTTGTCTCCCAGAGGTTGCCACAACTTTGGAACAGACTCCCACTTCATGTCAAACAGAGCACCTCATTGGCCCTCTTCAAAAGCAATCTGGACAGTTGGATGGGTAACAGTAAATTCACCCTGGGGGTTCCCCTGTGTCCCTCTTGGACAGGGGCATTAGGTGCTGATTGTAGAAATAAGGGTAGAACTTGGCTAGGTTTGTAAGGGCCTTAGGGCCATTAGCCTAGTAACTTCCTATGATTCTATGAATTAGGAGATATTGTATTCCCATCAGAGCTGCTGCTTTACCCAGTTCAAAAATACATGGCAATGAGCAACCAGATACTTTCCCTTTGGTCATGACTGCTATTGATTCTGATGTTACTACAGTTGATAAAGCAAGCTTTCTTAGGAATATTATATCCCTCCTATTAATGATGTATCATTAGTATCGATGTCTCAGATCAGGGATGTTGTACAGAGCCAAAAACTTTCTCACTGACACAATTAAAGCTACACTTGCCACTACTTAACTGCTCCCCACACGTATTTATGGTGCTCCCATCCTTACTAACCTTCAGGCATCACAAAAATCAAAACTCGAACAATACTATAACAAAGTTTCTAATTTGCAGCAAATACCCCTCTTAGAACCCACCACTGTATGTCAATAAAAGCTTAAACTGGTTAGACTTATCCCATCAACTAACATATACACAACATCTTACCATGTATAAAATTATCCAGAATTCGTCTGCTTGTCTAGCACTAAATAGCATTCCATACAGCTATGTTCCCAATCAGTCATTATGATCAAATGACCAAAAACTCCTGTCTGTCCAGAAACCTATCAAATCTGCTGGGCATTGTCTGTACTCTTAGCATGTTGCTAAGGCCTGGAAATCCTTTTCTGTATCCATCAGGTCAATACCCTCCCTCCCTTCCTTCAAAACCGTTCTGAAAGACTTCCTAGCCAAAAGCTGGCTCTGTTCTTGCTCAACACCAGGATAAATTATATCCCTAAATGTGAACAAATACCATTTCTTACATCTCCTTACACTTTCTCCTTCACTCACTTCCATATTTCTGTCAGTTTCTGCCCACTGGCTTTCTCTCAAAATATACCATAAACTAGCTTTTCTCTCACTTTGTATTGGAATTCCTGCTTGTATTATACTAACTTAGCTTTAATTTCTCTGTAAACTGGCTAAAATTTCTCTAACTAGTAAACCATTGTCATCTACGTTTAATCAATCTTTTCATCTTATATCTAATTTGGTATACTTATTTAAACTGTATTTGTTTTTGTATTATTTTTAAAGACTGTAAAATTCTTGTTCTTAAAATGTTTTGTAATACTTTGGAGCTTTTTTCTTTGGGCCTCAAATGAAAATGGGACTTTCCCAGTAATCAAATGTCAATAAATAAAATAAATGAATGGTAAGCTTATAAAGACTTAAAGTACGGAGTATAATCTTAGTAGTTCTGTAGTTATGGCAATGAGGAAGCAAAGTGTGTAGACCCCTAGATGGCATAGGTTATCAAATGTTTGACCTACAGTGCTTAAGTTATGTAAATGACTGTAAGAATCCAGTGACATCTAACACTAACTCCCATTTCAGAGGAGACAACAATATTAATGATACATCAGCTAGGAAAGAAATTTTAATATTGGGTGGTTCCTTACTGAAACATTTTGTAGAAAATTATATGGTATTCATGCTGAAAAAATTACTTTTTCATCTTTATCAGGTTTAAAGATGACTCGTGTTTCAAACATCCTGGGAAAATTATTTTATAAGAAAATAAAGTATAATCATGTTGACATTAATGTAGGTATGCATGACCTTTATGAGGTTTTTTGACATTGCAACTGAGTGGAGCCCATAATTAAGTTGGGATAACACAGAACATATTTTTGCTGTAGCAGTTTTACTTTCAGAAAAAGGAAATGGGAGATTTTCCAGGATTAACCAGAAAAATTAAGCACCATAGAAATATCCATGGAAAATCAAAGGCTTGTACATAAATGGATGTCCAAACTGTCCAAAAACCAAGAAACGCCAACAGTAAATACGACAGTTTATTAAAAACATTAAGCACTTTCATTCCATAAACTCGGAACTTCATCAGAACACACTAATACATGCATCATTTCCTCTTATACCAAAAAAAAAAAATTCTTAAAAAGATAGTACACTAAAAAAAAACTTTAACTATACTATCAGTTTACAACAGATGTAAAAAATGATTACCTGAAAAAATAAATTTAATTCTAATCACTTAAGTTCAGTACAAGTAAATTCATAAATATCCTGTAAAGGAAAAAATCTCATGAAGGAAACAATGATTACTACAATTTAGCAGTCTTTAGTTTAAGTGCAAGGAAGACTGAAACCATGTCATTTAATCGTGGTGTATTTGCAGAATTCAATCTTAGTTGCCATAAAAGCTCTTTATACTCACGCATAAACTTCCATTCACTATCTCTAGGACATTGTTCAACCTTTTCCAGAATTCCACATTTAAAACTAGTAAAATTGTCATGTATAACAGAATGTTTATATAAAGCATTATTTAAATTCTTTTATAAATGCCCATACATTCATTGTTGTAATGCCCTTTCTGTTTTATCAATATAGTGTAACATGTTGGGCAAATGGCAATGTAAACCAATCCTGTGGTTCTACAATTATTTTAAAGACAAATTCTACTGTCTTTGAAATATTAGGGAATAGCCCAAAATCTGTTTTTAAAACTGGGCTGAATTTTAAAAAGTTGTGGAAAGCTGGGAACAATAATATGAATAAAGGGGGGGGGGGTTACAAGAGGCCTAGTTAGGTACCACGAAACGTGGTTCATGTAAACAATGTTCATATATTTTATTAGAGAATACTATTACCCTAAATAGTTTGCAAATCAAAATTAAACTACAAAAAGGTAATTTTAGAACCATGGGGATTAGTTTATATTGCAAGTGCAGTCTGTTTCAAGCTTCTTTTCTGGCAGTTAAGTTCCCATAGGGCTGTTTTAAGAAAATATTTATATATTTTTTTGCTGACTAAAAGATGCATTTCACCCTTCAAGAAATCTGGAAGTTTTATAGTATAGAAAGTTTTCTGTCAGTGACTGCTATTTTTAGTCCAGGGCTTAGTTTTAAGTACTGGAGACTAATTTTGTGGTAAAAGTGTACGGCTTTTGAAAACGTATATGTGCGTATGTACATTTTAAAGATCAGGAAGTGCTTTAGAGAGAAAGAAATGTATCTTTAGTTAAATGCTTGTGTACTCTTTTTGACAATTTTTTGTTCTTTCTGTCAGGGCATTTCAGAAAAGGGGCTTTGAGCTGTGGCAACGAATTTTGTGTACTGCTTGTGCTGTATTTTTAAAAAGGACTATGTGGGGAAGTGTTAAGTGTGTGTTGCTTATGAACACTTATCTAACAACTTGCCTTCTGGCCAACTGATTCCAGCAGCACTTACTGGCATTCAGGCTTCATCCTCACCTACAGCATGGTTACTTACTCCAGTCCTGATGGCTCTACTCTCACCTTACGTAAAAAGAAAAAAGAGTCATTAACGACCCTTTGCAACTACCATGGCTCAGACAGTGCCTGTGCCATTAGTGGGTGACTCTATAGTAGCTGACTGTTGTTACCCAGACCACTCTCTGGGTTCCTCTGGTGTAACCCCATTAGGCACCATGGTCCAAGAGTCAGCCATGTCCTCTGCAGCTTTTACAGTGTCCGATTCTGGCATGGGAGAATTTCCTTCTTTGGGTCTGAAGATACTCTAGGAGAGGTTCTTCTTGAGGTGGCCAGGGAAAGAAACCTCCTGCAGGGGTGAAGTGCCATCTTCTAGTTGGTCTTCTTCCAGGGAGGTTCCTGCAAAGAAAAATAAAGAAGGTTAGATATTGCTCATCTGAGGACACAGTGTCAGTTCGTAAAGATAATTTCCTTACCTTAATCAGGAAGTTATTGCAGACTGTTATCCCTGAAACTCAAAACTCCTTGAACAGTGCAGTCTCAGTAAAGAAATTCCTGAGGAAAGTCTGTCATAGGATCCTGACATTTACAGAGACAGGGCTTCTTCTCGGAAACTCGGTCCCTTCCATTTTCCTTGGAGGAATCTTGCTTTTCAGAAACTAATTCCAGGATGAATGAGGTTTTTTTGGAAACAAATGGATGTTCCCTCTGAACTGAGGAGATATTATGATGTGTTGCAAGTGGATGGTGCCACACACTACACCCATCTATCCTGTTTTTGCCAGTCTTGGAGGATGCATTTAATGGTGCTTGTAATAACCCTGACTCTTAATCTGTAGTCCCCAAAAAAGACAGCTTGAGGTACTTTATAAAGTGTAACAAATTCTTGATCTGAAGTAGTTAACTTGGTTTATCTGCAACCTGTGGGTATTCGGATCCGAGCCGGCAACATTTTTTCAAGCATCTGCTCCAAGCTCCTCCCCTTACCTATAATCCCTCACCTCTCCTACCTTCCTGCAGATCTCATTTGCTGCTTCATGCGTACGCATCATGGTTTCTCTAGCTCCAAGTTGGGTGTAGTAAGTGGAACTTTTGATACTAATTAGTGTGTGAGAGTAGTTGTTTGTGAGCAACCCTTGCTCCCCTTCGTCTTGTCGTCGGTTTGTTAAAAAAAAAAAAAAAGTAGTTAGAAAGTTTGTGTTTTTGAGATAGAGTAGGCCTAGCCAATCGCTGTGTGTGTGCGTGTCTAGTTTAGCATTTGGCTGAGTGGAGTGTGTTATGGCTGACGAGCCCAAACCAATGTTTAAAAAATGCAAAGAGTGTGGCCACAAGCTTTCACCAGCTGATGGCCACACTGTGTGTTATTTGCCTGGGCGTTCCCTATCTACATCCTGGGTGTCCCCTCCTGCAGTTCCATTAGTGGATCTTATCACCACGCAGGCATGGAGGGAGCCTGATACCATAGAGCCAATACCCAAACGCCCATACAGGATCCTTTCTCCTCCCACAGACAGACAGGCCTGGTACAAGAGATCCCCTGTGGATGCTATGGTGGTGGCAGCTGCCAGCAAGAGAGAACTGGCTCAGGAAAGATCTTCGGTCCGCCATCCGGACAAAGAGTCTGGGGCGGTGGATCTCTTTGGAAAGCGAGTCTTTTCTTGAGTGACGTTTTCCATACAAGCACTGAATTATTTGGCACACATCATTCGACTCCAGCGAGACCTGGTCAAGGAATTTGCTGTGTTGCCCCCAGAGTCCTTGTTGCCAGAAGACAAGCGGCTGTTCTCGGCGAAAATGTCGACTCTGAAATCCGTTTCTAACACGTCCATGCAACTTCCTTCCCATGCCACGGAAGGAGCAGCTAGGGCAGCTGGGACCGGCGTAGCTATGAGGCAGCACGCCTGGCTCAGACTCTGTCAGACAGACCCGGGCAGCAACCCTGAGGGGTTGCCTGACTCTCCTACTCTGGAGACAGTCGGGGGAAATTGTCATTGCACCTAACTGCTTGGGAGTCCATTACGTTTGACTGTTGGGTGCTCCAAATAATATCCAGGGGATACTCCATCCCGTTCATTACCCCACCCATCTAATCAAAGCTGCCTTCCGGATGTTCCACCCGCTCAAAGGGAGGCCGCAGCACATGAAATTTCAAAGCTGCTTTACAATCGGGCCATTGAATCGGTCCCCCCCAGATCAGTCCAGATTAGGCATTTACTCCAGGTTCTTTTTATTGCCAAAAAAGATGGGGGACCTCACACCCATATTGGACCTGTCAACCCTGAACCTGTCTGTAGCCAAGCAGAAATTCTGGATGGTCATCTTACAGTCCATTCTACCTTATCTCAGAGAATGTGACTGGATGTGCTCGATAGACCTCCAGGACGCTTACTACCACATCAAGATTTGCAGAAGCTCCAGGACATATCTTTGCTTCCAGCTGGGAGACAATCATTTCCAGTTCAGAGCCCCTACCCTTTGGTCTCACCACAGCTCCCAGGGTGTTTACCAAGGTTATGGCAGTAGTAGTGGCTCACCTGAGGCTTCAGGGAATTCAGGTGTTTCCTTACCTAGACGATTGGCTCCTCGCTGCTACCACCAAGCATCTACTCTGCATGGCCAGAGACTCCTTCCTGCATCTTGTAGTCAACCTAGGGATCACCATCAACATCTCCAGGTCCCACCTGAACCCGACACAGACCTTGGAATTCATAGGGGCATGGTTGAACACTCTACTATTACAAGTTTTTCTCAATCAGGACAGGGTGCAGAACCTACGGGCCTATGTGTCAGGGATCCTCGTCCCCAGGACAGCGATGGTGAGTGACATTCTCCGAGCCCTAGGCTACATGGCCGTAGCAATTTAAATTCTTCCATGTGCATGCCTTCACATGAGGGTGCTTCATTGGACCATGGCAGTTCAGTGGTCTTGGCTAGACCTCCCCATGGACTTCCCTATATGGATCAGCAGAGCCTGCAAGATTTATCTTCTTTGGTGGCTCCAATCACTGGAAATCTTGGCAGGTCATCCATTCTTAACATCCCCAGCCCAAGCCACAGTGACCACGGATGCCTTCCAGCTCGAGTGGGGGGGTGCAGTTTTTGGGAAGGATGGTCCAAAGCACGTGGTCCCAAACCAAGACCAGATTCCATATCAATGTTCTGGAGATGAGGGCAGTGCTTTTAGCATTGCAAGCCTTTCACACTGTTCTTCCCCTGGGGATGATTGCAGCTCAGTCAGACAACATGCCCATTGTCTGGTACATCAACAAACAAGGAGGGACCGGATCTTACCCTCTCTGCCGTGAGGCCATGAGACTGTGTGAGTGGGTGATTTCCACCAGTTGGTTTCTGATTGCAAAGCACATCCCGGGACACTCCAACATTTTAGCGGATAGATTGAGTCAGGCTATTCTAAAGCCATATGAGTGGTCTCTGAAACAGTCAGTAGCGGAGGAGATCTTCCTAGCGTGGGGTCACCCTTGCTGCAATCTCTTCGCATCTCCTTCTCATGCGAAGTGCAGCAAGTTCTTTGCTCTGATCTCCTCCCCAGGGGACTCCCCCAGAGATGCTCTAGTCCATGCATGGCCTCCCGGGTTACTGTATGCCTATCCCCCGCTACCTCTCATTCCAAAGTTTCTTCAGAAGGCTTACCAATTGGGGTGCAAAATGATCCTCATTGCCCCATTCTGGCCTCATCAAGTGTGGTTCCCCTTCCTCTGGTCTTATGCTCTAACTCCACGGATTCTGAATCCCTGCCAGGATCTCATATCCCATCCCTCGGGCATCAGTCCGCCCAACCTGGGCGACCTCAAGCTGATGGCTTGGTTGCTCCAGTTCCCTTGATCACTAGGACTCCTGGTCTATCATCTTTGGTAAAGAGTATTCTGGTGGCATCCTTCAAAGCTTCCACTAGGAAGGTTTATCGCAGTAAATGGAAACACTTCTCTATTTGGGCTTTTCAGAGAAACATAGATCCATTTACAGCCCCGGTTCCTGCAGTGTTGGAGGTTTTTGTCCTATATTTTTCAATGAGTGGCTAGTTCCTCCACAGTGAAAGTACAACTGGCAGCCATATCTAATTTTCATATCAGAGAAAATTTGAATGCTCTGGCCTCTTTGAGATCGTGCAAGGCCTTTCTAAAAGGTGCTTTTCTCTTGCATCCCCCGGTTAAGAATTCCGTCCCTCCTTGGGACCTTACTCTAGTTCTGCAGGCATTGATGGCACCCCCTTTTGAACCAGCAGCATCAGTAGACTTAAAATTCCTGTCCTGGAAGGCAGCCTTTTTAGTGGCAATTACTTCGGCTAGAAGGGTTTCTGAGATCCAAGCTTTGTCTGCTGTGCCCCCCACTTGATCTTTCATAAAGACAGGGTTTCACTTCGCACGAACCCTTCTTTCTTACCGAAAGTGGCTTTTGAATCTAGTATTAACCAGATGATTAATCTGCCTGTGTTCTTTCCAAATTTCCAGAACAAAGGTGAATATACGCTGCACTTGCTACATGTTCATAGACAGCCTTGTTTCTATTTACACAGGACTAAACAATTTCGTAAGTTTGACCAATTGTTTGTGTCCTTTTCTAGACCTTTTTTGGGCAAGGATATTTCCAAGGTCTCCTTAGCCAGCTGGATTACACAATGTGTACTGCAAGTCTATAGGGATAAAGGCCTTTCCCCACCTGGTCCTATTAATGCTCATTCTACCAGATTTATGGCAACTTCTGCTGCTTTTTGGTCTAGTGTTTCTCTGGATGATATCTGTGCAGCAGCGACCTGGGCAAGGTCACATACATTTATTTCTCATTATAAGTTGGATTTGATCACTAGAGAGAGAGCATCCATTGGCTCTGTTGTGCTCAGGAATATCCTTCCATGATGGCCTCCCAGAAGTTTTGGTAGCTGGGGCTCTGTCCCACAGATTGCAGATGAATGAAGTTAACAACTTCAGATAAAGAAGTTATGTACTCACCATAACGTTCCATCTGAGTAGTTATACTTCATTTTCTGCAAACGTCCCTCCCTCCTTTCCCCCAAACCTGTTCTAGGTTAACGTTATTGAGTTGCTAATAGTTTGGTTAGTGGCAAACTGCTCGGATCCGATATGGATCCGAATACCCACAGGTTGCAGAAAATGAAGTATAACTACTCAGATGGAACGTTATGGTGAGTACATAACTTCTTTTTTCTCATCTTATTTCTGACAGAGCTGCCATTTTAATATCTTTTCCACCTGGAAACAGTCTTTTAATTAGTATTAATCCTTCTTCTTTGGATAAAGAAGTTAAGGTATCAGACAGATTTTGTAAGATAATTTTCTCTTCCACTATATCATACCAAATTCTTAACTACCAAGCATATATGTGGAAACTTGTTCTTAGCAGGGTAGACAGTTTGCATTAACACTCTGCCATCCTATTATATGTAATGATTTTTTTCCTTCTGTTATACAGCCTATTGATTTTGTGGTTCCACCATGGTAGCTTGTTTTTCTGAGTTAGTTCTGTACTACTTCCTGGTGAGTACAGCTGCCTCTATGCAGCTATTAACATGCTTGTACAGGGTTTCTGTGTACAGTTCTGTATAGGCAGCAGTGTGCTCAGGGTTTATGGGAGCTTGCACTTTGCCAGGTTATCACTTAATAGCATGAGGTTAGCCTTAGAGTAGTTCCTGAATGTTCCATATTTAGCTGGGGGTCCTGTTTTTATTTTTACTTCAAAGGAGACCGTTTTGTGGTCTGACCTTACCAGGTAAGACATTACAGTATAGGGTGTGCAGCTCTTCCATATTAGTGAGGACCATATCCAGTATGGTTGCACCCCTGGTTGGTGTATTGACTATCTGGTCCAGAGAATTTGTGTTTACAAAATCCAGGAATCTCTCTGCCTGTATGTTGGGTGTCATATAGGATTCCCAGTTAATAGTGGGGTAATTAAAGTCACCCATGAATATGGTATTGGGTTGGATGGTTAGTGTTTCTAATAAGTTTTAATAAAAAACAAGTAATCTCCATTTGATCTCCAAAGTCTCAAACAACCCACTAAACAAGTATAGTGCATCCAGAAATAAAACAGTGCAAGAAACGTCTCTGTGTGGAAGATTTTCAATCCATATATATCTAGTTAATCACCGTATATTAATCCGATCAGATAATGGTAGTAGAAATAGTGAACTTAAACTCATCCGAAGTCAAAAAATAAAAAAATATATATCATTTGAAATATTTTACAGAATTACTAAGTATTCAGAAGTAATCCAAGCAGGGTAGACAGTCTGTTTCCAGTCAAAAATCCTTTAATAAGTACACAGACAAACGATAAAAGTAAAACAAAAATAACAGAATATGCTTCCTCACAAACTTTCTAACTATATATATATTTTATCAGGCAAGGGTGTGGTTTACTGTGCTGTAAAACACAGTGTATTGTTATACATGTTAAATCCGCATCCCTTCCCCATCAGTGACATTCCAGCTGGTCCTGCCCTACTTAGTAGCTGTCATAATAATATAACCCTTATGTACTTTAAAATTAATAATGATGTGGTACCTCTTATTTAACCAGATTATTAAGTCTGTCATTTTATCCAGGACAATATATTACATGGCTAGAAATATATGGAAATATATAAAGCTTAGACCATTTGGCAATCTAAAAATGTATATAAATATATATATATATATATATATATATATATATATATATATATATATATATATATATATACATTTTGCATGCAAAAAAATCCATTGTACAAATCATATTCTATTTCCATAACCTTTTATTAACAAAGATCGCTTTCGTCCTTAGACTTCTTCAGGTCTGTGTACAAGAGCCCTAAAAACTATCTACAAAGCTATAATAATTAGTTAGTATTGTTATTACACATAGTTTCGAATACAGTAGAAAAAGGAATAAGAAAAAGAAAAAATGTATGATGATACAAACAAAATATACACTTCAATTCAAAATGATTTAACATGGTATTTAAAACCAGCTGGAAGAATAAAATAAAATAAAACTAGTCATGTAAACAATGTGGCAATTTCTAAGTTCCAATACACTTTTAAATGAACAGTAGTAGTTTAGACCAGGATTCCTAAAAGAGTTCAGCGTTAATTGCCACATAAGTTCACATTTCTCCAGCATATTCAGGATGTTTCCTTCAACATCACCCATGTCTATGTGATCCAGTATCTGGAACATAAAACCTGTGTCTTTATGAAGAGCAAAGTGTTTGGCTAGTGCATTATTTTTACATCCTGAGTGGATTTCTGCCAGATGACATGAAATCCTATGCTTCAGTTTATTTACAGTCTTGCCCACATAAAATGCATCACATTCATTGCACTGTACCCTGCAAATTACTTTTGTAGTGTTACAGTCACCCCATGAACTAGTCTTAATGATTTTCTTTAAATAAGGACAATAAAAACTATCACCTTGCTGTATAAATATACAAAATGTACAATTAACTTCACATCTTTTAGTGTTTCTCTCATATAGTCTAGGTTTAAATTCAACAAAACCTCTAATGTTCCTGGCCTTCCCATAAACAAAGGATGGGGCTTCACCTAAGATGTTAATCAAAAAAGGGTTTCCTATAAAAAATTGCCCAGTTTTCTTTAATGACATTGTTGATACTGTGATAATCCAAAGTGTATGTCAGGGTGCAGATGTTTTTGCCTTTGTCATTCTCCATGGAATTTCTTAACATTCTCCTACTGGGGAGGTTGAGTGAAGATGCTTCAGTCCTTTTCAGTTCTGTAGTGGGTTCCAGGATGTTTTTTAACATCTGACTTTCATAGCCCCTCACTAGAAAATAATTCTCTAAGTTGTTCAGGTTTCTCAAAAATGGTTCCATCTCTGTGGTAATTCTAGCTAATCTATAGCCTTGGGACTTCACTACATTATACTTGTTTTTTGCAGGATGCAGACTTTTACTGTGGAGTAATAAGTTGACCCTCGTTGGTTTTCTGAATAGATCAGTGGTGATTTTGTTATTGTCGGTGTCCTTGGAAATCTGCATATCTAAGAAAGTGGTTGAAGTATACCTATGGGAAGAGGTAAACTTCAGGAAGGGGGTTGTTTGATTGAGGTAAGTGGTACATTTTCCAAGCTGCAAGGTGTCACCTTCCCACACAATAAAGATATCAATATAACGCAAACAGTGTGTGATATGCTGCATGTAGTTTGTGTTGTTTAAACACACAGTCCTCCTCCCACTTGCCTAGGGCTATGTTAACTATGCCAGGAGCCATGGCAGCCCCATTGCTATACCAGCAATACCAGTATTTTGTTTGTAGTGTTTGCCATTGAAGTTAAAGAAATTAAAGTCCAGTACAAGATTAATGTGCTTGGTTAACTTTTGCAGTCGTGCCTGTGTACCTTGATTATATTTCTTAAAAGATTCCATAGCTACTGTTATACAGTAACTGTGAGGGACACTGCGTGCAAGGATTCCATGTCAATAGTTAATAAAATACTGTCAGCTTCCACTGTAATGTTTTTTATTTTTCTCAAAATATCCATTGAATCTCTTATGCATGACTTACTCTTTTCTGCTAAGGTTTCAGCAATAATCAATGTAAATGGCTGTGGCTAGAAAACCTTATTATTGAAAATCTTATAATTATTTATGGAGTCCATGCCCACATATACCTTACTTTTTTGGAATACCAAAGCCACACAAGAACACAGAAGACTCACCTTATAGACTGGTGGTAGCAAGTGGAGGTTCCCTTACTGAAGCCACTGGGTAGATTATAAGTGATGTATAATGTTTGCAACTGAGAGAGTGTCATTATGGTTTGTAATGTAAAATGCTTGCAACTAGGATTGTGCTGGTGTGGTTTGTTTTCATTTATAAAAATGTATGATTGCTTATGTTGCAAGTGATTGTTTAATAAAGCTGTTTCTTGTTTTAAAAATAAAAGGAACAGGAATTGAATAATTTATGTAATGTTGCTTAGGTTATACGATATATAGCAATATATGTAAAGTATAATATTTGTAAATGTTAATTTGTTAATACAGTTTTATTACTTTTGTATAAATGTAAATTTGTCTATGTCACAAGTAATTTAATAAAGGTGCATTTAAAAAAATATTTTGTACCTAAAGCTATTCAAAGTCGTTTGTCATCCCTGAAACTGTATATAGAAAGCAAATGTCTCCAAGCTTAAGCTTGTGCTAGATTGGCCTGAGTCATCTGCCTTGGATGTCACCCAGCAGCCTGGGAGAAAGTCTTAGAAGTTGAAAAAAGACAGATTTACTCACTTCTTTCAGTTGATCAGTCAGATGGTCCCCAATGAGGTGCTTGATGAGTCCATGGACTGCCTACACCTGTTCCTGCTGTCAGGAACCCTTGGGAGACTGACAAGACACAGGGTGTTAGCACATCCTTTCCAAATGAAAAGACAGTCAACAAGGCCATGAAGAAAGAACCAATAAGATAAACCCGGGACTATTATGGAGGTACATTCAGAGTCAGCTCCTCCTCATACTGCTTCTTTGGACACTCCAAAGAAAAGAATGCAAAACCATATGTTACCCCCATCCCTGGAGATCCTCAGCAGGAGTAATTTAACTTCTCCCTGGGACTTTTAAACCCTTATGTCATTATAGCTCTTGCAATTTTATTTTCCTCTACTACTACTCTCTACAAAAGAAAGAGGGAGTCCATTTCTTAAGAAGAACTGTCTTCAGAACCTGAATGTAATCCTTTAGATTGTTCCTCTTAATCCATTCAGTCACAGGCTTTGAATCATTTACAGCCCCCCTTTCAAAGTCAGACATTACCATATGGGGCATGAGTTGCAAACTGTGTCGATTACATAAAGACAGGATCACAGACCAGAACTAATTATAGCATTCATCGGTTTTGCTAGGAAGTATACCATACACTACAGGTACAATCTTTCTAGTTTCACTGAAGTCTAATGGGCAGTGGATAGTATAAACCTGCCGACACTCTCTTGTACTTATAGGAAATGTACCATCATCAAGCAGAAAATCAGAGGAGCATAATAATCTCAAATTATCCTGAGTTGTCAGTACTACAGTCTGAATGCCATCACCATTAGCAATACCATGCTCTATTATGAATGCTCCATTCTTAATAGGAAGCATTTCTGGATGTAGATCTGACAGAGAAAATAAATCCTTGAATGTGGCTACCTTTTTTTTTAATACCTAATCCTTGTGACACTTTCTTGCAAAGCTTTGCTGTTTGGCAATTCATTCACTAAAGAGCTAGAGGTGGTCGCCTAAACCTCTTACACTATTTTACATGGATCTTCAATGGAATGGTGAGCAAGTTTCTTTAATTGCTCACGCACCTTACACACTTCTGCTTGAAATGGATCTGGACCATGATAATGTCCTGTACTTCTTTGCAGTGCATGTCCATCTGAAGCACTCTCTGTCACACAGTGACCCTTACATTTGTACCTATTTTTACACACACAACACCAATAGTATTTAACACACGCACACTTTTCCAAATAATATTGATAGGCTTCCACAAATAACATGTCCCATCCTTTTTGACTTTTTTCCATAGTGTAGCAATTGCCAATTACAAATACTCCATACTATCCGCCTCAACCATCTGGAAACACATGAATTGTTGTGCTTATCAATACATGACAGATGTATATAGCACTATGAACATTTCATATCCTGTTATACATAGCTCTCCATTTCATACTTACTATATTAGATGTTAATCTGCAAAAAATATAGTCTCTCTAATTCGTTTCTGTATAATCCAGTTAACCCTGGGCGTACTTACACATGCTACTGAGGCTATGACACTGATCTAGAGTGACTACCAAGAATGTCGCTTTCCAAATGACGAACATGTGAATGACGAACTGCAGTGGTTATTTGCATTTTATACTGTTTGCACCATTTGAATTCATTTATTTCAGTTCCTCTTGCACTCTTTCCGCAACATTTATGTTCGGTAGCTACCGATTCGGGCATATGATGGTAAACCATACATATATATATATATATATATATATATATATATATATATACACACACACACACACACACACACACACACACACACACACACACACACACACTCACTCACTAATTGTATTGTGATCACAGAGTCGCAGATAATTTCTTCACAACTGTAATCCAATTTTCAATTGTCTAATCTGTTGATGCACAAACTATCTAATATTGAATTTGTATAATGCTACTGTATGACCATGCTATCTAATATTGTAGTTGGTATAATGCCACTGTATGACCTTACTTCTTGTACTATGAAGCTTTTCTACATGGGCCTGCACTGTAAACGGACTCTTTACATCCCAGTAGACTTGCCCGGCTAACAAACTATAAATAAAATGCATATATAAATAAGAAGATAGGTTATACAGAATATCTGACAATCCTAAGTATATGTACAAAAATCCTTCCTCTGGTCTAGCAGTTATTTCAGTGGAGTCAAAAAAAGTTTCTAAACTTCTCTCCTCTTCTAATGCCTTATTAAGTGACCGGTATGACATGGCCATGGATAGGTATGGAAACAAGGTTTACACTTCTGTCACCTTTTCTTTCCATGCCATTGATAACTAGATCCATATGGTTAGTCATGTGCTTTCTATGTTTGACAGTATGGCTAAATTAATGTCAAACATACCTGATCTGACACCAAGACCTCTGCTGATGCCTCCTCTAGAGCAGCTGCTACAGGATCAGTCCTGAGAAGGTATCTCTGGCATCATCCCTGGTCTTTACCTTATGATGCTAAGGCCAAATTCTTTAGATAAGGATAATTTGTTGGATTCTCCTCTGTTAAAATTTAACAGAATACGTAGAGGAAAGGAGAAAAAAACTGCAAGGTTTTATGCAGATTTTTATGTACCCAGTTGTTAAATTTCAGCAGAACTTTCCTTCCAGTTCTGTCCTTTTATCCACAAAACTCAAAAATGTTCTCAGCAGAAAAGAAAGAAATTTTCAAAAAAAAAATAAAAAATAGACAGGGAGAATCCAAATCTGATTTAAAGAGATCCAAGGGCTCCTTTTTTCCAATTTTGGACTAATTCCCCCTCCCTTTCCTCCATATCAGCCTATCCCTCAAACTTTTCAGCGAGATATTTTTACTGTCTGTCTTGCATTTTGGACATTATAAAGAATGGACACATTTTTACAAGTTGTGCTTAAAAGCTTCCCTTCACTAGAAAATTCCTGCCTCCCTACATTTTTGATGGAATTTTGACAATTCTTGTGACAAGCTCAGACTCATGAGAAACAATCTGTGCTGTCTTCCAGGAAGTAGGCATGACCTCTGAACCTGTTTCTCTTCACTGAACTCTTAACAGTCAGATTCAAAAATGATCATTTGAACTGTGTTTTCATTCATTTAACAATTATTTATCTAAAAAGTCTTATAAGCTTATATTTTACTGTACAGTGATTTATGTAATCTGAATTACACTTACAGTTAAATAAGAATGACAAATTTGTTTCTGACAGTTTTGTCTTTTTGGCTTTTCCTGGTTAGGGGTCACCACAGCGGAACTCCAGTCCGCTAATGATTGGCAGTCGATTTTTATGGTGCCGAGTTGCCAGCCTGACGCCCAACCTTCAGCGAAGGCACGCCCATTCACGCATGTCTTTCGGTGGCCACTCGACCGCAGGGAGGACATGCAGACTAAACACAGAAGGCACTCCAGCCGAGAATCGAACAGGAGAACCTCTTGCTGTGAGGTAACAACGCTATGTTTCTGACAGTGACTGTTTTAAATGCATCTTTTTTCCTGTCTGCTTTAATTACATTACATTCTTGTATTCACTCATAGAAATGAATAATTATTAGAATTAATTATCCTAGCCTGTTTAGATAAAAAGAATTTTAAGAAATTGTATGCAGTTCATGTTCTTAGTTCATGCATACATAGTACATTAAATTACATTTTTCCTTTTTTATTTTTTTAATGTACATGCAGTTTCCCTTCTGCTTACTATTAACCTGCAGTATCTAGGAATTCCCACTAGATGTCATGAGAGGGTTAGTTTGCGGCTTCTATGAGAGACATAGTAAGCCTGGATATACTTTATTCATGCAGAAGGTTATTAAAATATACAGTTTTATTTTCAAATTTAGAGTTTTTAAATTGTCCATAACAGTTTTAAAAAATGTATTTGTCATAATGAATCAAGGAAAGCACTTTTCAGTTTTACTTATAATAGCAGTCTCCATCAAGTGATAATATTTAACATTATATCTATTAATGTCAGTGAGTTGAACAACCACATGAAAAGGAGGTACTGCCAAGAAATATTTAATGCTACATAAAACAGATTTTGCATTCATTCAAGAATCACACTTAGTACCAGAAGATCTAAACAAACTAACCTTTAAGGATTATAAGATTTTGGTAAGTTCAAACTACAACCACAAAAGAAAGAGGTGTCCTAATTTTACACAGAAAATCAATGGGAATTCCGGAAATTGTTGACTCATACTCAAGCAATGATGGTATGCTTGCTTTAGTCATACTAAAACTAGATAAAAAGATGTCATTGCACGAAGTATCCAAGACCATCCAAGTGCAACTGACAGTGGGCAAGACTGCTTTTCAGTTTATAGCATCCTACAGACCACCCTCTCAAAGTCAGGAATCCCACTCGGCTTTCCTGAAAACATTGGAGAACATGAAGATCTCTTCAAACACCATTATATTGGGCGACTTCAACTACCCAAACATAGACTGGGAGCATTACTCAAGCCCTAGCACCTTAGCCCAAAGGTTCCTGGAATTTATAAACTCAAATGCTATGGAACAACTAGTCACCACTCCCACAAGAGGGGAAAACATACTAGACCTGATCATTACCAACACGGGGACTCTATGCTCCATACCAGAAGTATATCCCTCATTGGTAAGATCAGACCATAAATTAATTTCACTGGATATCCATATCCCGACCCCACCCCCAGCCCAGAAAACCACAGTGAAAAACTTCTCAAAAGCGAACTTCACACTTCTCAAAACTGAAGTGGAATCCTTCAAGGCCCCAGGGCCACTGGAAACTACAGCACAAACTGCAGAATCCTATATAAACGCATTTTACAGACATCTCCAGGAGTATATGGATCATGCTATCCCAAACAAAATCAAGACCCAATCATCCAAAGGCAGGCGTCCAGTCTGGTGGATCCCAGCCATAAATAAACTGTACAACAGAAGGAGGAAGCTACTACATGATAGAGCAAAATCCCTAAAAGGGAAGGCATCTCTGATCAGTACTAGCAAAAAATTACGATCCCTCATAAAATCCTCCAAGGCCAGCTTCGTGAGAAAAATTGCACAGGACACTAAAGACAATCATAAGGCTTTTTTCAGTTATGTTAGGAACCTGGGATGCAACTCCCAGACTTGTTCTGAGTTGATTCTAAGCGACAAAAAATACACTGAACCTACAGACATCACCAATATCCTGGCAGACAGGTTCAGTGCAAACTTCTCCACCCCCTCCCCCCCAAAAGAGCAAGTATCTATCCCGGCAGAGTGCAGCCTCCCAAACATCTCTGATGCTCAGGTGAAGGCCGCCCTCTCCAAAGCAAAAAACACTGCTTCCATGGGACCAGATGGCGTCCCAGGTTGCGTCCTTCATGAACTCCAAGAAGAACTAATCCCTCAAGTAAAACTGCTGTACAATCTCAGCCTCACTACAGGATATGTGCCCAAAGAATGGCGTACAACAACAGTGGTCCCACTCAACAAAGGTGGCGCCTCTGCGGACCCTGGAAACTATCGCCCTATAAGCCTGACTAGCCTAGTCTGCAAGGCTATGGAGAGGATCATCATGGAACTCATAAACAAAGACATTGGGGACCTACAGACACTAGATCCTACCCAATTTAGCTTTGTCAAGAGCAGATCCTGCCTTTTGAACCTGGTCGACTTCTTCGAAACAGTCACCAAGGCCATAGATGAAGGGAAGGTAGTCCACACAGCCTATCTGGACCTCTCAAAGGCATTTGACACAATACCCCACTTGGGCATCATAGATAAGCTATCCAGCCTAAATATAAACCCTTATGTCACAAGATGGGTCACAAACTGACTCAAAGACAGATCCCACAGAGTCAGAGTTGCTGGAGCCATGTCAGACTCAAAACCGGTCACAAGTGGCGTCCCACAAGATTCTGTCCTGGGACCTCTCTTGTTCGGTATTTACTTTTCTGAGGTACAGGCCAACGTGGGAGGACTATGGCTCACCAAGTTCGCAGATGACTGCAAACTGGGCGCCATAATCGACTCTCCAGCTGACACAAACATCCTTCAAAAGGTCTCAGAGATGGATAACTGGTGCCAGAGCCATGGTCTAAAGCTAAATGCCAAAAAGTGTATAGTCATACCCTTTGGTAAAAACAATGTGCCCACAAATTACCACATAGGTGGTAACCCATTAAGTACAGAGAAAGTAATTAGGGATCTGGGGACCCAAGTTGATAGCAATCTCTCCTTTGACAACCACATTGCCAAAGTGGTTAGAAAGACCTTCTTCATAGCCCACCTCATCATGAAAGGATTCACATCTAGATCAAGAGAGGTAATCGTGCCCCTTTATTCATCCCTCATCAGGCCCATCATAGAATACAATGCCCCCTTTGGGATGTACCTTACCCGACACCTGCAGCAATTAGAAAGACCCCAAAAGTACCTCACCAGCAGGATCAAGGGACTCAAACAGATGCCATATGCTGCTCTGTTAAAAAAACTCCAGCTCTACTCAGTTGCATACCGCCTACTTTGAGGCGATCTATGCCTGACATATAAAGCTATGTCCAACCCAGAATTAACGGACTTGCTCCACCTCAGTAAATCTAAATCACTTAGAGCCATGCGCTCGAGGGACTTGAACCTCAGCACAGAAATAAATAGAACATGCTGGAGGGACAGATTCATAACCCAGAGGCTCCCTTCGCTCTGGAATAGAATTCCAATTCATGTTAGGCAGAGCACCTCACTGACTCTCTTCAAGAAGAATCTTGATGAGTGGATGGGGGATCGTAGTTTGTCTCGGGGATTACTTCCGTGTCACTATTAGACAGAGGCACAGTAAACTAAACTTTAAAAGGGGCACAGTATACTCAAATCAAGGGGTGGCGTAAGCCAAACACAATCGGGCTAGGCTTATAAATGCCCCAGGGCAGATAGCCTAGTATGAACCTATGAACCTATGTACACTTTTGCAAACACCTACTGAATATCAGGTATTGGGACTAAAACTGTGAAAACATTTAGACACCATAACATTAATTCTAAAGGTGAGTTACTATTAGCAGGTGATTTTAATTGTATCTTGTCCTCCACTAACTCCACAAGCTCTAAGCCCTTCAAGATGTCCCCCTGTTGCCAAGCACTTGAACAACTACATAAAAGACAGAAACTTAATTGTCATTGACGGTATAAAAATATTATCCTCACTACTCTTACAGATTTGGCACACAGACCAACATAGACAAAGTCTTTGTAACCAGTTCTTTACTGGCCAAAACTGTCAATGTAATGCTGACATCATGTCCTATGTCTGACCACAGTGCTATCACCTTCAGTGTAACACTTAATAGTGACCCCTTACACTTCTGCCAAAGACTACCTGCTTATCTAGTAACTGCACAAGGATTTAAAGAATGGTTTCTAGATGAAATAAAGCTTTACTTATACCAATAATAATGGAGAGGTTTCAGATATTATCCTATGGGACACTTTAAAGGTAGTCTTACATGATAAAGTCAAAAGTTGGTATATAAATAAAGGGAAATAGTGGGATAAGAAACTGATAGACATACACAAAGAAAATAGTGGACTAAAACTCAAACTTACATCAAATGACAAATCTGCATTAGCTGACATATGTAAACTGAACAAGGATTATCATGCAGCATAAAATATCAATAAATCTGGAAAAAATCAGATTACAGTCCTACTCAATTAATCCCAAGAGTATGCATAGGATTGCAATTAGATCTAAATATTTAAATGAAAAAAGTCATATAAAAGAAATAATATACACTAGAAATAATCAGACTGTCAAAGTTTCAGATCTAAAAAATATCTTATTACTTTTTTAAAAAAACATTACAAGAATACTAATGATAATAACTCATATACAAGTGATAAAAGTATAGACAACTTTCTTGCTAACAATAGTCAAAAGAATCTATCCAAATGCAATATTAATAACATAGACAAACCCCTTTCCTTTAAAGAATTAAAGGAACAAATAAAAAATCTTAAAACAAAAGGGGCGTCAGGGCTGGATTGTCTCATTCCGGAATTTTACAAACTCTTACCCAATAACATCTTGAAAATCTTACTCAATGCATTCCAAGATGTTAAGACTACAGCAAACATCCCTCCCACATAGAAATATTATATCATCTCTCCCATCTTAAAACCAAATAAAGAGGCCAACCTTTGCACATCATACAGGCCAATTTCTTTAACTAATATCGATTACAAGATATGCATGTCTATCTTAGCAGACAGATTAAATAATATTCTTTCAATATTAATTCATGAAGACTAAACCAGGTTTATCAAAAACAGAAAGGTACAAGACAATGTATTTAGACTACTGTCTTTAATAGACTTAGCAAACAAAAAAAATTAGCTTTCTGTTTTAAGCCTTGATATAGATAACGCTTTCGACTCCCGAAGTTGGCCATATCTGTTTAAAGCGCTGCAAAAATACAATTTCTTCTCCAACTTTATAGGATTCATTAAAAAAAACGATATGAAAAGTCCATAGCCTACGTAAGGATTGGCTCTTATCTATCTTGCCCATTCGAAATAATAAGAGGTAGTAAACAGGGGTGCCCCCTCTCCCCACTATTGTTTGCCCTGGCTATTGAGCCTCTTGCAAATTATGCCAGAAATAGTGACAGCATTAAAGGACATAAAGTGTCAGACAAATTATCCCCAAAGATACATCTGTTTGCTGATGACCTACTAATAACTTCTAATGATATTGAAAATTCAGTAGATCACATATTACATAATCTAGACTTATTTGCAAACATTCACATATGCCTTGCACCTTGTCTGGCTGGGGGCTTGTTCAAAGGGCATGGAAGTTCAAGGGGTCTAGACCAAACAAGACATAAGCATATATACATCAAAGACATTAAAAGCCATGATAGTTGCCCTCAAGACTCTTCATCAGCTTTAGTTTTCAGCGAACCTTCAAATTTGTATGCCAACAAATGTGAGAGAACAAAGTCTTATCACCCTTGCAGGATTGCAGTGATGGTTGGGACATTGCAATACATCACATTCTATATCTCCAAGCTGTATGTATCCCTCAGAACTGAATTTAATTGCAAATTACTTGTTGGATTTTTTTTTTTTTTGCTTTCACACATACAAGGAAGCTTGGAAAACAGATGTTTTTCCTTTCCATAGAAAGGAAATACCTTTAGGGTTCCCTTCTTTCCTGTCATTTCAAAGGTCATTCTGAAGGTTCAGAAAGACATTTCAAAATACTGTCGGAATCTTCCTTTTTGCCCAGGCATTGATTTTCCCTTCTGTTTTATACAGCTAAGGGCAACCACCACAAGTTACCCAAAATTATGGATTTGCTCACACAACAGAAAGATTCTCTTGTTCATCCAAACCTAAATACATTGACCCTCACATTCTGGATGTTAGGCTTCATTTACCTTTTAGGCAGCTTTTACTCTGTGGAGATGCTACAGATAATAAAGGAGGCAGAAAAACCTGCAACAAGGAAATCTTGTATGTCTCTGAGTCAGAGATTTTCTACATGGTGACACAACAGATGACAGAACTTTATCAAGCAGGGATCCCCTTTATTCTCACATATACAAGTTGCTCAACTTAGGTCTAGCATATACCTCTGCCGAAGTGCATTTGTCAGACATTTCAGCCTGCCTTCCAGTTGATCCCCTTCTTTCTTAACTTCTATTTTAAGCCATCTTCCATATCTCTCCTTTCAGGAAATCTATTCCTTCTCCTTGGGACATGGACTACATGCTTGAAAAATGTTGATCCCTTCCACCTTCTTCAAAAGGTCTTGTTCCTCTTACTTATTGAGTTACAAGTTGAGTTACAAGCTCTCGTATGTACTCCCCCCTTCCTATGTTTTCATAGAAACAAATTGTCAATGAAGTGTCTTTAATCATTCTAGCTATTCATCTGACTGCATTTTTCCAATCCTCAAAATAAAGGGAAAATATTTTTTTTCATTTACTGGATGCCCACAGGCAACTGAGATTCTACCAGGATAAGACAAAAAACTATTAGAAAGTCTGGTCAATTCTTTATTTCTTTTGATGGAAAAAGTGTGTACTTTCCATTTTTTAAACAAACCAAATCTAGATGGATTTCCCTTTCAATCTCTTTCTGCTATTCCTACCATGGTAAGCTTCTCCAGGGTCAGGTCAAATCATATTCTTCCAGAGCAGTAGCTTTCTCTGGAGCTTTTTTCAAGGGTTTTGACTCTAAATCCAAATTAGAGGCAGATACTTGGTCCTCCATTCACACTTATATTAAATATTACACAATGCATTTTCTAGAACCAGAACAGATTTTGCCAGAAGCATCCTTCAGGTGCTACTGGACTCCAGTTCTGTTCCTCAGATATTCACTCTTTTTGTGTAAAAGCTTCAGGAATCTTCCATAACTCAACAATACAGCAATAGTGATCTAGCAGTTAACATATTACAGTTGCACAAGAACTTAATTTAACAGTAGATGTTTGAATAGATCATTATTATAGTATGTACACCCTCTCTCCTTTTTCTTTTTTTCATTCTTTCTGCCTGTCTTTATCCATAGGTGAAGTGGAACGCCCATAGATCTGATGTTGTCTTGTTTCATTTGATTCAGTATGTGGGTTGTCAGATCTGTCGGAATCTGACCTCGGCAGTTACTATCAAAGCTTTAGATCTAAGAGCTCTGACTCTTCCCCTACCCACAATCCCCCTCTCTTGCCTGAATTACTTCAGATCTCTTTTGCTACCTTTGAAAAACTAGACACGTGGACTGACAGCTTGCTTGTACTTCATGCTAAGGGAATTCCTTTTTTCTTCCTTTGTTTAAAATTGCTGTTTGATAAGTTTAGGTTTTAGTGTAAATTTAGCATAGCATTAGAGATGTGGTATTTCCTTAGATATCTGTACTAGTTTTTCTATCCATGTGTGTGTGTGCGTGGGGGGGGGGGTGCTTCTGCAAATATAGTAAACTTATAATGTGAAGTTGTTCTATCTCGCCATTCATTCTTACAGATGGGTTCAGAGCCAATCCTCGGCTCCGAGTCGGCCAACTAAAAGGCTCGAGGTCTTCAGACAGCTTGAGGTCAAGTCCCTATCCCATGATGCACCTTGAGTTACCCCAGATCTAGTTTGCTGCTGCAACAGAACGGAGATTTCTTCACAGCTCGGGCCAGTATCATATTTTTCTAGAAAAAATTTCTCTTTAATAATACTTTTCAGCTTTATAACTTTAATATCTTGTTAAACTAGTGTTAGCTTTAATTGTGATAGTTACTTATAACCCTTTTGGCCGTCATTTATATAGGCCTTTAGTATCTCCCTTCCCTTTTGTGGCATGCCTTTTTATAGATTAGAATAAGGTTTAATAGTTTAGAAGTGTGTTGTAGCAGACATTTATAGTCTTTAGAGTATGTTTATACTATAAGACAGTTAGTTCATATTTAACTTTATAGACCCCATTTGTTTTTTTTAAGGGCTGCTTACTATTTAAATTCTGTAGTGTGGTTTGAATTTGTTGAACATTTGAGTGTGTGTGTGTATTTTTGATAATACATTTAATACAAGTTTTTCTTGTGTGCATTTACATATTTTTCATGGCTGACCAGGATAAGGAAAAACAACCCAAGTCTGGGTTTAAAAAATGTCCAAAGTGTGGACAAAAGATGTCTGTGACTGATGGTCATGTTAATTGTGTTTATTGTTTGGGTGCTTTGCACTTGCAAGAGAGTTGCTCCATCCACTATTCCTTTAGTAGCCGTGTACTTCATGAAAGGAAAAGAAAGTTAATTGATAAATGGCTATTAAAATCATCCTTTCAAGAAGCTTTGGGCGACCATGATAAAGCTTGTCAATCTCCCAAATCTTTCAAGTCCTCTAAGGCTTCATCATCGGATTTGACAAAATCAAAAAAACCTTCAACGTTGGCTCCACAGCATTCAGAGCTGAGCGTCTTATCTTTTCAGAGCTGATCCCCAGTCGAGGAACCGGTCTCCGCAGTACTGAAGTCACTAATCCTACAATCGGTACCACCTTCTATCCATTCATCTCGGTCCTCGATAAGCCTATCCAATTTGGATGTGGATTGTGTGGTGCAGAAGTTGTTACAGGCACCGGCGTTTGCAACATTTTTATTGGTTCTGATCCAAGTGGTTTTGGAACCGAAAACTGTTCCTCAGTCTACTTCTTTTCCTCCTGCGAGCCATACCGGTCTGTCGGAGCTAGAGGAGTTGGACCTTATGATTGTGGAGCCTTCGGAATCGACACCTGCTCCAGTGCCTTCGGTTCTGATTACTCAGACTTCTTCAGTACCCATCGAGGAGTCTAGGAGCCGACACTTGCCTGTCGGGTCTGGGGAGGATAGTCGGACCAACCTGTCTATTCTGACTTTGCCTCTTGGGGCTTTGGCTCGGATGAATTCAGCTCCTACCTCTGGATCAGAGCCCACTGTTTCGGTGCTGAGTGAATCATCTGTTTCTTCGGATTCAGCAGTTCCTTCTCACCAGAGCAGAGGTACTTTTGAGGCCATGAGGAGAGTTATGTCCCCCAGGACATCCACAACTTCAGGACCAACTACCTGTTCCCCAAAAGTGCCTGTGTCTACTTCTGCCTCACAGATCCCTTTGAAGCATAGAGACCCTGAGCCTCAGGAAGCCCCACTGGGTGGTCCCTGCTCTTCCGAACCCTCACCAGAAGCTCCCACTGATGAGGTTCCCAGGAAGAGAATTTGTAAGAGGAAGCATCTAGACTCCCCGCAGGAATCTCTCACATTTGACACTGACTTAGATGAATCAGAAGGGCCCACACGGCCCCCCTCTGAAGATATCTTATTTGCAGATATATTGGAAATCCTTAAGCATTGGAGTGGCTGGAAGCCCACCAACCCTACTGAAGAAGAATTGGTCCTCCTGAAAGCTTTCGGGCTTCATCCCTCCACCTCTTGAGCGTCTCTACCCTTCAATGAGCTTATGGAGATGGCCTCATGAAGGGCATGGGAGTCTCTGGACACCATGGACCCTGTCCCTAGGAGACCCAATAAATTTATTTCTGCCCCTCATGATAAAACCTTTCTCACTAAGGGAGTGCCTGTTGATGCCATGGTGGTCGTGGCAGCCGCCAAAAAGGAGATTTCGGAAACTTCTTCCTCTATCCATCTTCCTAACAGAGACGGGAAGCGCATGTATAGTTCATTGATTTGCGTTCACTGAACTATCTTACACATTTCATAAGACTGCAAAGACACCTACTAAAAGAGCTTTGAGATTCTCTACAAGGTACGGTAGCTGAGGGAACTTCAGACAAGGTTGCGTCCCAGCTTGCTACCCTTAATTCCATAGTGAACTCATCTATGTGTCTGATTTCATATGCAGCTGATGGAACGAGTAGGGCAGCGGGTACAGGAATTGCTCTTAGGAGATACTCCTGGATGCGCTTATGTTCCTTTCCGGAGCCTTTTAAGTCATCCTTTGTCAACACCCCTTTTGATGGCTCTTCTCTTTTCAGACCCAAAGTTAAGGAAACTTTGACCAGGTGTGAGCAGGAAGGAAAGACTCTGTCTGCTGTCAGAGTCCATTTTTCCACCTCTACTAGACCCTACCCCAAGGGTCAAAAAGGAGGAAAGATGTGGTTCCAAAAAGCCCAAGGAGCCTTTCTGGACACGTGGTGAACCCCCCTTCTGGGGCAGAGGAGGGGCAATAATGGAAGACACCACCCTCGCGGCAGAGGGGGTCCACAAAACCAGGGCAACAGAGACTCATTCTGTGGGAAGCCCTACCAGCGCTCCTGAAAGGAGGCCAGGCTGTCCTATCCTGGAGGCAGTCGGGGGTCACTTATCTTTGTATCCAGACATCTGGCTCAAAATAACAAATGACAACTGGGTACAAAGCATAGTTTCCAGAGGATATTTTATTACTTCCGCTACCCCCCCCCCCATTGATAAAAATCCAGGACGTTCCACCCAGTTACAGGTAACAAGCAACAGTAGAGGTCCAAATGTTGCTAGGAAAAAGAGTTATCCAACCAGTCCCAGCAGACCAGATAGGATCTAGAACTTACTCAAGATTCTTTTTATTTCCAAAAAAAGACAGGGGACTGGAGACCTATTGTGGACCTCAGCAGACTTAACAGATCTGTCAAGAAGGAGAAGTTCCAGATGGTCATGCTAAAGTCAATACTTCCCTTCTTAGTGAAAGACAATTGGATGTGCTCAATAGATCTACAGGATGCATACTACCACATAGAAATGGCCAGACCATCCAGGGATCATCTGTGCTTCCAGCTGGGAGCCAATCATTACCAGTTTCGAGCCCTGCCCTTTGGTCTCACTACAGCCTCCAGAGTGTTCACCAAATGTATGGCAGTGGTCACGGTTCACCTGAGGCATTTGGGATTCCAGGTGTTTCCGTAGTTAGACGATTGGCTCCTCACTGCCACCACCAGGCATCAGCTTATACAAGCCAGGGACACCACACTTACTCTTTGCAATCAACTGGGGATTACCATAAACTCAGAAAGATCTGCCTTGTCACCATCGCAGCATATCGTTTTTATCGGAGCAGAATTGGACACCACCACCACCACTTTAAAACTTCCATCAGAAAGGATATCAGTACTTCGTCAGCAAATTCAGAATGTCATATCCAGAGACAAGGTGCCAGCCTCAAAAGTGCTAAAGTTGTTGGGGACAATGGCAGCTGCAATAATAGCAATTCCATTGGGTCGTATGCACATGCAGATTCTACAATGGATTCTGTTCACGCAATGGTCTTATCAAGTGCTCCCAGTGTCACATCTCATTATTCTAACCAACACATGCAAAAAGGATCTTCGGTGGTGGTTGACCTCTCTGCAAGTAACGATAGGTCGTCCTTTTATCCTACCCTCACCATTGGCCACGGTGACCACGGATACTTCCCTGATTGGGTGGGGGGGCATTTTCAGGGAAGAACAGCCCAAGACACTTGGACCGAAGAAGAGACACATCTACACATCAATGTCCTGGAGATGAGAGCGGTACTCTTGGTGTTGCAGTACTTTCAGGACTCTCTTCCTCTGGGGACAATTGCGATTCAGACAGACAACATGTCAGTAGTCTGGTACTTGAACAAACAGGGAGGAACCAGGTCCTATCTCCTTTGTCAAGAGGCCCTAAGAGTATGGCAGTGGGCTACATCCACCCATTGCTTTCTGATAGCAATGCATATCCTGGGGAAATCCAACGTGATTGCAGACAAAGTAAGCAGGGCAATCTTGTTGCTCACGAGTGGTCTCTCAAAAAAGAAATAGCGGAAAGAATATTCTGCAAATGGGGCCAGCCTTGCTGCGATCTCTTTGCATCCCCCATGAACACAAAATGCAGAAGCTACTTTGCCTAATTCCCCCTCCAGGAGAATCCCCAAGGGATGCACTTGTACATGATTGGCCTCCAGGTCTCCTTTATGCATTCCCACCAATTCCCTTGATTCCCAAAGTATTACAGAAAGCCAAAGCCCTGGGAAGGACCATCATTCTAATAGCCCCTCATTGGCCTTGTCAGATTTGGTTCCCCCCCCTTCGACCTCATCTGTTGGAAGAGCCTTGGATTCTGGACCCTGTTCTGGACCCTCTGATGCACTCGGGGACTCTTCATCCCTCCCTTCACTCCCTAAAACTGACAGCTTGGCTGCTCCAATTCCCAACATAGCCAGGTTCCATAACCTGTCAAACAAAATGCAACATATTTATTTTATTTATTTTATTTTACATTTGTTGACCGGGAATGTATCTTAGTACCGGCAACATATCTTAATATCTTCTCATAAATCCTCTACTAGGAAGTTGTACCTCAGCAAATGGAAAACATTTTCCATATGGGCTTCTCAGAATAACATTGATCCTTACCAAGCCTCTATTTCCTCTATTTTAGAATTTTTTTTACTATGCTCTTCAACAAAGGAGTGTGGCAGCAGCTACAATTCATTTGCAACTTGCTGCCATCTCTTTCATCTTGGTACTGAAGACTTTAACATAATGTCACACAAGCTATCCAAAGCCTTTCACAAAGGAAGTTTCCATCTTAGACAACCAGTTAAATCCCCTTATACCCCCTGGAACCTAAATGTTATGCTGTCACACACTATTCTCCCACCATTTGAGCCAGCTTCTTCATGCAATTTCAAATTTTTAGTAGCTATCACATCTGCTCCTAGAGTCTCAGAACTCCAAGCTTTGTCCATAAAATCTCCGTATTTGGTTTTTCATAATGACAGAATTTCATTGTGTATAAATCCTTCATTCTTACCCAAAGTTTGTACTAATGCTAACCTTAACCAGACTATAGATTTACCAGAGTTTTTCCCTAAATACACCAACAATTTGTTCACAGACAACTCGGATTTTACCTAGATAGAACTAAAGAATTCAGAAGAACTGAGCAACTTTTTATTTCCTTTTCAGATTCTAGAAAAGGTATGTCTGTGGCCAAAACAACTCTATCCAAATGGTTATCTGACTTACTCAGCTGCCAATTTTCCTCTACAACACAAAATTAAGGCTCATTCAACCAGGGCTGTGTCCACATCTTCTGCATTTTCAGCTAGGCTACCAATAGACAATATTTGTGCAGCAACCACTTGGTCAAAGCCTCATACCTTTATCACTCATTACAAAGTCGATAGGGCCTCCTTTGGTTCTACTGTCTCGAGAAACATACTCCCGTGAGCCACTCGAGAAAGATGATGCTTGGGATGCTACCCATCTGTGAGAATGAACGGTGAGATAGAACAACTTCACATGAAGAAGTTATGTACTCACCATAATGTTCCATGTGAGTTGTTCATCTCACCTTCATTCTTACTTCCCACCCTTCTACCCCTTCCAGTTTTTTTGAGGACCAAGATTCTGGTTTTGTCATGGTTGCTTTGTCTTCCTATGGTTTTTACCTTAAAAAGTGACAGAATGGCATATGGTATTATTAGAGGCAGCAAACAAGATCTGAGGTAACTCAAGGTGCATCATGGGATAGGGACTTGGCCTTGAGCTGTCTGAAGACCTCGAGCTTTGTAGTTGGCTGCCTCGGAGCCGAGGATCGTCTCCGAACCCATCTGTAAGAATGAAGGTGAGATGAACAACTCACATGGAATGTTATGGTGAGTGCATAACTTCTTTTTTAGATTGCAAGCTTTTTTCATATAGTATTAATATTATTATAGTTAGTGTAGTTAGTTTGTTCTAATGTCCTCAGGTTTCAAAAAGTGCTTTTCCTGCAGGCATAAAATACCTCCCCAAGACCCACACTCTGTGTGTATATACTGCGCAAGGCCCTCTCACCTACTTGCTTCTTGTTCTGTTTGTTCTGCCTTCAGCTCCAGAGCTCTTCAAGGGCATAAAGAAAACTTGATATGAAAAGGACTTCCTTCCCAGACAGGGTCCATAATGTCTTCAGACCCTAAGGCATCCACCTCTCCTCCAGATGAAAAGAAGAAAGATAAGGAAGACAGATCCAAAGAGAGAGAGAAAGACAGAAAGAGAGAGAGAGAAATCTAGAGAGAAATCAACAATGTCTGAGGATCGTCTGAAGAAGTCTAAGAAGAGGTCTGCTGACTCCACACTTATTGTGGGTCTGGCACCAAAGGTTGCTAGACAGTGGGATCTGATAGTCAGATCTAGAATCCATCTCCAAAGCCAACCTTTACTCCAGCACCAATCAGTCCTGTGCTTCATTCACCTATTTTGGTGAAAGTGCCTTAGAAGCCTGCTTTAACAGCTTCCTCATCTAGATCTGGCTGTTCTACTATATGTCTCTTTGAATTCAAAGTCAACTGAATGATGAGAAGGTTTCTAAAGACTCCAGATTCAGATTGGAGTTCTTCCAGCTCTGTCACTGAGAAAGGATCCAGGACCAATCCCTTCCATGTCAACAGTTCAGTCTTCTCAGCTTCCTACTAGTCCATTTCCAGAGGCAGTGTATATGGCATCCAGCCTTTCTGTGGTACAGGCATTGTAGTTGATAGCTCTGAAGACTTCAGCTTCAATATCTTACCTCACTCGCTTGACTCCAATGTTTTTTGAGTCCAGCAGAGTCCTGGAACCAGGGTATTGGTAGAGATGGCAGCAACACTTTTGGAGCTGTCACTGCTGGTCGGGTCCTTGGCACTCCACAACTCAGTTCTAAGGTCCTCCTTTGGGCCTTCAGCCATTGGATTTGAGAGGGCTTCCACTTTTTTCCAGTTTGGCTGGCTGCTCTTTGGCCCAATGGTTCAGTTGGCTTTTTAGGCTGTGGAGAGGGCCTTGGCTGGACCAAGATGTGTGGTACACTCACAGAGCTTGTATCCATCCAGGCTCCCTCTAAAGACTGTACCCTCCTACTCTCATTCTGGTAGACAGGGACAGATGAATCCATTAGGCTTTGAGACTACTAACCTTTAAGCCCCTCGTCCATTTCTAAGGCGTCTCCCTCGGATGTCCAAAGCCACATTTCCCAGAAAAGGGCTTGTAAGAGGAAGCATAATGACTCCTCCCCGAGTCTTTCTCCTAAGACACTGAATTAGATGAGGGAGAAGGTTTTCCAATACCACCCCCCTGTCAAAGATGTCTCCTTTGGTGACATCCTTGAATTAATTAAACACTGTGTGGGATGGTCCACCGAATTAAACACCATGTGGGATGGTCCAATCACAAATAAAACCAAAGAATAATACCAAATCCACACGTCACGAAGACAAGAAGAAAGAAAACCAACCAATAAGCGTACAACCCTTTTAATTTCAGCTTTACGTCCTCGAGTTCCTCAGAATGTGGGGGATGGTCCACGAATAAATAATAATAAATCGCGTCACAGAGACACGAGTGGAAAGAAGAAACCAGCCAGCAATGGCGTACAACCTTTTTTTTTATTCTTTTCGTCCTTTCGAGTTCCTCAGAATGTGGGATGGTCCACCGAAGGTTCTTCTTCCAATGAGTCAGTGTTTTTCAGTCTGACCCTTCAACATCCTGGGTAGTCTATCACCCCAACCATTTAGTTGACCTAATTTTTCAAAAAGTTTGGAAGGAGCTTCAAAGACAGGATGTTTTGGGCTAAGGTTCCCCCTGTAGATGCCATGGTGGTAGCAGCAGCCCCCAAAAAAGGAACTCTCTGAGGAGAATTCCTCCATTCATTCCCCTTACAGAGAGTCTAGGGGTTTGGAGACTGGGCAAATGGACATATGCTTCAGCCACTTTCTCTGTATGGGCACTGAATTATTTGGCTCATTTACATGTTTCCAGAAAGATTTGATTAAAGAGCTTTCAAATTCGCTGGTGGGTAACATACCAGGGGATGTCAAAAAAGGTGTGGAGTCCTGGTTGTCTTCCCTGCAATCCACTACAGATGTATCCATGAGACTGCTTTCTAGCACAGCAGGTGGTACAGGCTGCACAGCCGGTACTGGATTATGGTACTAATGTCTTCAGGTTAGCCGGTTCAGTTATCAACTGGATATTAGTATCCAACACCCAGTGCTATCATAACCCTTCCACCGTACCTAGCTCCCTAAGTTGACCACCTCCCTACCTCAATAGTAAGATGCTCTCCCAATCTTAACAAGAGCCACCAATACAAAGAGTCTCGTAACCTTAAAAACTACAACCCTGTCACCATAAACAAATTACTGTCCACTGTAAGCTGGTCATTCCTACACACATTACCTCTTAATGAGGCTGTTCAAAGCTTCAACAATTTATTCCTAGAAACCCTTAACACCCTGGCTCCCAGTAGAAAAATTAGATTTGAATGTAAATCTGATGTTGTTAATCTTCTTTCCATTCATCACTGATGGGGTCGGTTCCAAGCCCTCTGAACCAAATTGATCTATTACCAAGCTTGCACCAGCCAAAAAACTCTGGAGCTAAGTCTGTACCCAGAATGCCCTTCTCCCTGTTATCTCAGATCTCATTTGCCACATAGCCATAAAGCCACGTTTCAGCCGAGCTCTCAGCTAAGTAAAATCTTTTTTGATATTTGTGTAAAAGTTTTTGGATATCTTTATATTTTACTAGATCTTTAGTGTTTCTAGTGTCCCTTCTTTGATCTAACTGTATATTCCCCACTCTACCCATTGTTACCGTTGGTAAACTTAAGTGCCATTGTTGGTATAGCCTTTTCCCTTACTCTTATGGTATTTTTTCAATACCATAGCTGGTATTGCTTTCTCTTGCCTAACCTGTTAGCCTTTTATCTCTATTCAGGTGTTTCCCTTTCTTCACATATACTGTGTGTTGTAATTTTGGTATTTGTTCTTGTGATCTCTTGTGTTTTCTGAACTGAGTGACTTCATTATTGTTGGATTATACATTTAGTTATGGTGTCCTTTCTATTAAAATGGCGGATAAGAAGGGTACCTCTGGCTTTAAGCATTGTACTTCTTGTAAGGGGGAAGTTACCTAACAGTGACTTGCATGATGACTTTGTATACTGTTTGGGAGTGGCCCACCTTTTGGTGCAGCCGCCATGTGATATTTGTCAAAGTTTCAGCCAACACACTCTTAATGAGCGCAAAAACAAACTCATTCTAAAGGGGTTACTCAAGTCTCCCTTCTCAGAGGCCATTTCTACGATGGATGTCTCAACCCCTCCTTCTAAGGACAAAAAGAGATCCCATTCTGTTTCTTCACCATCAGGTGATCAGAGCAAACCTGGGAAATCTAAGGTCCCCAAGTTATCATCGGAGCATAAATCTGCCTCCTCTGCTCCGACCATCTCAAAACCTTTGATACCAATGCCTGTATTGGCACTGACCCTGCCTCCGGCATCAGTCATAGATCTTACTATGCCTATTTTGACTTCAGCGCCTGTAGCTACTTCAGCTCAGGGCACACCTTCGACTTCGGCTCCCATTTTGGAACTGACCATCTCGGCTCCGAGTTCCACTTTGGCACTGAGCATTGTACCGACCTCACTAGATCTGACCCCTTTGCTTCCGGTCTCGAAATTAGAGATTTCAGTGCTGGCAGACATTGCACCATGGACCCGATACTCCCCCTCAGTAGACCCATTTCTGGGCCAAGCGTATAGCCCTTTTCTTGAACGTCCTGACTCCCCATCTGGAGTATCCACTAGATCCACGAGGAGCCTTTCGGAACATGACGTGGTGCATCTTGTGGACCAGCTGTTGGTAGCTAGGGGGATTCCATCACTTTCTAAAACCCATCCACCTGCTGGACTTGGATTGCCTTATCCATGGACTCCATCTTACACTCCTCCTTCAACCATCTGGCTTCCGAAGCCTTCTGTTCCGACATCCTTCTTGGAACCCACCACCTCGGCGCCTACGGTGCATCTCACTCCAACTCAGAATTTGTCCCTTTGGTCTTAGGTTCCCGCCAAACCAGTCCTTCCTCAATCTGGTGATTGGGGGACAGGCGCATCGGCCAGGGGTACGGTGCCAATTTTCTCCTCTGTTCCCTCCTTGGCGTCAATGGCTGCATCTGCCCTGATCTTGCTTGAGGCTCCACCTGTGGGGGTGGGTCTGTCAGAGCGGGGTGTGACCCCAGTCCCAAGGTTGTCTTTCTCGGTTCTGGGCTCCCATCCCTCCTCAAGCGGGCCTGCCTTCGTGTGATGTAGAGGGCTCTTGCTTCTGGTAGCACTCCTATGATGTCAGAATCCCAGATGTAATGGGATCCTATCTCGCCAACATTCATAACTGATGGGTTTGGAGCCGATCCCTCGGCTCCGACTCGGCCACTATATAGTAGAACGAAGTCTCTAATTGGCTGGGCTACCCCTTATCCCAGAATGCACCACGCCTGCTTCCCCAGATCTCGTTTGCCGCTTTTCAAGCTAGACGTGGTCTCGACTTGGCTGGAGTTAAGTAGTTTTTTGGTTACTTTTTGGTCTTTTGACCTAGGGGTTTCTTCATAAATTTAACAAACAGCTGTTTTAACAGCTTTATGTGTGTGTGTAAACTTTTTTGGTGTGATTGGTATTTTTTTCTATTTACCGGGCAAGGCCCGTTTAACTTAGAGGGCCCTTGCCCTTATTTGTGTGTGGGTGTGCTAAATTTGTCTTACTGTACGTCCTGTTTTATCGGGCTAAGCCCGTTTAAGTTAGAGGGCTTCTGCCCATTTTGGGTGCTGTATCTCGGGCCAGTCCTGTTTGAGTCAAAGGGCTCGTGCCCTACTGAAGGTTGTTTTTTTCGTTGTGGTAAAACTGTGGTGTGACAGGATGTCGAAAGAGCAGAAGTCTGGTTTTAAAAAGTGCACCAAGTGTAACTACAAAATGTCTATTACCGATAGCCATGCTGTTTGTGTATATTGTTTAGGACCGAAACATTTACAGGAAACATGTAGTGTTTGTCATGCTTTTTCCTCTAGGGTCCTTCAAGAATGTAAAAATAAGTTGATACTTAAGGGCCTTATTAAGCCCTCCTTTAAGGAAGCTTTTGGCTTCTCCTTCCTCTCCAGCTTCTAAAAGAAAAGGTCGCCGGCTCCACCAGTCCGGCGGAACCGACTTCCAAGAAGCATAGGTCAACCTCTTCTTCCTCGGCTCCAATGGCTTCGAGCCTCGAAAGTGGAAGGGTCTGCCTTGATACCTCTTTCCTCGGCTCCATTGGTGTCGGAGCCGCAGGTTGGGGAGATTCTTTGAGAGGCGAATCATCTGCTTGACTCCGTTGGTCTCGGAGCCGTTGGAGGTGTGCAGCTCAGACTCTCCCCTCGGCCCAAGTCCCTTCAGCTTGATACTTATACATACGGTTCGGATACGGTGCCGATAGTGTTGGAGCTGTTTCGAGCCGGTCCCTGGTCTTCGGAGCCGAGAGAAGCCGTCTCGGCCCCATCTATTTCCTCTAAATCCTCCAGGTTGTCTGACTCAGATTTGGACAGAGTTATCCAGAGCTTTTCCAGTCCCGGTTTTGCAAAATGGACTCGGCTCCAGCCCACTCTGCTCCGGAGCCGATCCCCACTTCGACACATCCGATTCCTCCTCCAACCTCCTCGGAGCCGTTGGAGTCGGTAATGGTAGAGCAGAGTCATCCAGTCAGAACCGAGACTCCCTCAGAGCCTCTCGGTTCCGACCATCATTCCTACCCTGTCCTCGGCGTCAGGGTTCGGTACCAGGACTTCCTCGGTCGGGGCCAAGGGGAACACTTTGGAACTGGTAGCTTCGGTGCCTAGTCTTCCCCTTGGAGCGTCGGCCGCAGGGATTGCTGGTACCGTCGTGGTCTCTCAGCCGGTATCCTCCGTAGAGTCTGGAGGTCCTGCTTTTGAGGCCATGAGGAGTGCGCTGGCCATGTCCTTGCCGGCTCAGCAAGTCTCTACCTCACCGTCCCTAGACTTGGGAACTGGTGTTTCTGGTGTGCTTCATTCCCACGACAGTGGGGCCCCAGGGCCTGAGGATAACCCCTTGGGGGGGTTCCCTTCTCCCAGGAGGTCCTTCTGAATCTGCTTTGGATGAACCTCCAAGGAAGAAATTGTGCAAGAGGAAGCACATTGATTCCCAGGATGAGTCTATCACATCAGATACTGACCTGGATGATGCGGAGGGGTCCCCAAAATCATCCTCGGATGACGTCTCATTCTCAGATATCCTCGAGATCCTGAGACAGAGAGGCGATTGGCAGTCCAAAACCCCTTCTGCAGAAGAGTCAGTCTTCCTCAAGGCTTTTGGGGCCCAGCCCTCCGCCTCCTGGGTGTCTCCACCCTTCGATGAATTGCTAGATTTAGTTTCTTGAAGGGTGTGGGAACACCCTGATTCTGTGGAACTGGTGCCCGCCAGGCCTAACAAGTTCCTCTCAGCCCCTCCTCAAAAGGAATTTTTGACCAAAGGAGTTGCAGTAGATGCGATGGTGGTGGCATCTGCCACTCAGCAGGACGTGGCAGAGGCTTCAAAGTCTATTCACCCTCCTAATAAGGATTCCAGGAGCATGGATAGGTACGGGAAGCGTACCCTTTCTTCAGCGGCCTTTACCATGCGGTCGCTGAATTACTTTTGTCATTTCACCAGGCTCCAAAGGGACCTCCTCAAAGAGTTAGGAGAGTCTCTTATGGGTAACCTTCCTGAGGCATTAGCCCAAACTGTTGGTGCCCAGATGACTACCCTATCTTCGATAGTCAACTTGTCCATGAGGCTCATCTCATATGTGGCCGAAGGGGCGAGTAGAGCAGCGGGAACAGGCGTGGCTCTTAGAAGACACGCCTGGTTATGCTTGTGTCCCTTTGCGGAGGCTTTTAAGTCTTCCTTCACCGACGCCTCTTTTGATGGGTCCTCCCTGTTTGGACCCAAGGTGAAGGACACACTGACTCGGATGCGAGCAGGAGGGCAAGACCTTGACTGCCCGTGGGGCCTGTTTTGCCTCCTTCTAGACCTTACCCCAAGGCCCAGAGAGGAGGGAAAATGTGGTTCAGGAAATCTCAAAGGTCTTTCCCTACTCATCGGTGATCCCCCTCTAGAGGCAGGGGAATTCTGGAAGACGCCACCCCAGAAGCGGCAGGGCCCCCGTGAACTCTGGAGACCGCGATTCCTTTTGTGGTCCATCCTACGCTCCCCATCCCTGAGATGTGGCCCGACTGCGCATCTCCGGAGCCAGTCGGGGGTCGTTTTGCGGAACACCCACAGGCTTGGGAATCTATCACCAAGGATCAGTGGGTGCTCCGAACCATAACCGGAGGCTATCTCATCCCTTTCACCAAGATCCCGCCTCTTCCTATCAGGAAAATCCCGGATGTGCCACCCAGTCAGCGGGATCAAGCAGAGGTCGAGGTTTCAAAGCTGCTAAGAAAAGGAGTCATCCAGCCTGTCCCCGCCGACCAGATCGGATCAGGAACTTACTCAAGACTATTTTTGGTGCCAAAAAAGACAGGGGACTTAAGACCCATTTTGGACCTCAGCTCGTTGAATCGCTTTGTAAAAAAATCCAAATTCCGAATGGTCACCCTTCAGTCCATTCTCCCGTTATTGGAGAAGGATGTCTGGATGTGCTCCATAGATCTCAAGGACGCTTACTATCACATTCTGATAAGTCAAGAGTCCAGGAGTCATTTACGCTTCCGCCTGGGAACCAGTCATTTCCAGTTCCGAGCACTGCCCTTTGGTCTCACCACAGCCCCCAGGGTGTTCACTAAGTGTCTGGCAGTGGTGATAGCTCACTTGAGAAGTCTAGGATTCCAAGTGTTTCCCTATCTAGACGACTGGCTCCTTACTGCCACCTCCACGCATCTATTAGTTCGGGCTTATGACCACAGTCAGTTTGGGTCATTCACTAGGAATCACGTTCAATTGGGGAAAATCTGTGCTGCAGCCGTCTCAGCATATTACATTTATAGGTGCAGAGTTAGACACAAGAAGAATGCGGGCATTCTTGCCTGTAGAAAGGATTCAGGTCCTGCAGTCTCAGGTTCAAACCCTGTTACCCAGATCACAAGTTCAGGCCAGACTGATTCTGCCGTTATTGGGCCGCGATGGCCTCAGATCTAACAGCTTCCTCATCTAGATCTGGCTGTTCTACTATATGTCTCTTTGAATTCAAAGTCAACTGAATGATGAGAAGGTTTCTAAAGACTCCAGATTCAGATTGGAGTTCTTCCAGCTCTGTCATTGAGAAAGGATCCAGGACCAATCCTTCCATGTCAACAGTTCAGTCTTCTCAGCTTCCTACTAGTCCATTTCCAGAGGCAGTGTATATGGCATCCAGCCTTTCTGTGGTACAGGCATTGTAGTTGATAGCTCTGAAGACTTCAGCTTCAATATCTTACCTCACTCGCTTGACTCCAATGTTTTTTGAGTCCAGCAGAGTCCTGGAACCAGGGTATTGGTAGAGATGGCAGCAACACTTTTGGAGCTGTCACTGCTGGTCGGGTCCTTGGCACTCCACAACTCAGTTCTAAGGTCCTCCTTTGGGCCTTCAGCCATTAATTTGAGAGGGCTTCCACTTTTTCCAGTTTGGCTGGCTGCTCTTTGGCCCAATGGTTCAGTTGGCTTTTTAGGCTGTGGAGAGGGCCTTGGCTGGACCAAGATGTGTGCTACACTCACAGAGCTTGTATCCATCCAGGCTCCCTCTAAAGACTGTACCCTCCTACTCTCATTCTGGTAGACAGGGACAGATTAATCCATTAGGCTTTGAGACTACTGACCTTTAAGCCCCTCGTCCATTTCTAAGGCGTCTCCCTCGGATGTCCAAAGCCACATTTCCCAGAAAAGGGCTTGTTAGAGGAAGCATAATGACTCCTCCCCGAGTCTTTCTCCTAAGACACTGAATTAGATGAGGGAGAGGTTTTCCAATACCACCCCCCTGTCAAAGATGTCTCCTTTGGTGACATCCTTGAATTAAACACTATGCGGGATGGTCCACCGAATTAAACACCATGTGGGATGGTCCGAAAATCAAATAGCACCAAAAAGACCAATAATACCAAATCCACGTACGAAGACACAGTGAAAGAAGAAAACCAGCCAGCAATAGCGTACAACCCTTTTTAATTTCCGCTTTCGTCACTCGAGTTCCTCAGAATGTGGGATGGTCCACCGAAGGTTCTTCTTCCAATGAGTCAGTGTTTCTCAGTCTGACCCTGCAACATCCTGGGTAGTCTATCACCCCAACCCTTTAGTTGACCTAATTTTTCAAAAAGTTTGGAAGGAGCCTCAAAGACAGGATGTTTTGGGCTAAGGTTCCCCCTGTAGATGCCATGGTGGTAGCAGCAGCCCCCAAAAAAGGAACTCTGAGGAGAGTTCCTCCATTCATTCCCCTAACAGAGAGTCTAGGGGTTTGGAGACTGGGCAAATGGACATATGCTTCAGCCACTTTCTCTGTATGGGCACTGAATTATTTGGCTCATTTACATGTTTCCAGAAAGATTTGATTAAAGAGCTTTCAAATTCGCTGGTGGGTAACATACCAGGGGATGTCAAAAAAGGTGTGGAGTCCTGGTTGTCTTCCCTGCAATCCACTACAGATGTATCCATGAGACTGCTTTCTAACACAGCAGGTGGTACAGGCTGCACAGCCGGTACTGGATTATGGTACTAATGTCTTCAGGTTAGCCGGTTCAGTTATCGACTGGATATTAGTATCCAACACCCAGTGCTATCATAACCCTTCCACCGTACCTAGCTCCCTAAGTTGACCACCTCCCTACCTCAATAGTAAGATGCTCTCCCAATCTTAACAAGAGCCACCAATACAAAGAGTCTCGTAACCTTAAAAACTACAACCCTGTCACCATAAACAAATTACTGTCCATTGTAAGCTGGTCATTCCTACACACATTACCTCTTAATGAGGCTGTTGAAAGCTTCAACAATTTATTCCTAGAAACCCTTAACACCCTGGCTCCCAGTAGAAAAATTAGATGTGAATGTAAATCTGATGTTGTTAATCTTCTTTCCATTCATCACTGATGGGGTCGGTTCCAAGCCCTCTGAACCAAGTTGATCTATTACCAAGCTCGCACCAGCCAAAAAACTCTGGAGCTAAGTCTGTACCCAGAATGCCCTTCTCCCTGTTATCTCAGATCTTATTTGCCACATAGCCATAAAGCCACGTTTCAGCCAAGCTCTCAGCTAAGTGAAATCTTTTTTGATATTTGTGTAAAAGTTTTTGGATATCTTTATATTTTACTAGATCTTTAGTGTTTCTAGTGTCCCTTCTTTGATCTAACTGTATATTCCCCACTCTACCCATTGTTACCATTGGTAAACTTAAGTGCTATTGTTGGTATAGCCTTTTCCCTTACTCTTATGGTATTTTTTCAATACCATAGCTGGTATTGCTTTCTCTTGCCTAACCTGTTAGCCTTTTATCTCTATTCAGGTGTTTCCCTTTCTTCACATATACTGTGTGTTGCAATTTTGGTATTTGTTCTTGTGATCTCTTGTGTTTTCTGAACTGAGTGACTTCATTATTGTTGGATTATACAGTTAGTTATGGTGTCCTTTCTATTAAAATGGCGGATAAGAAGGGTACCTCTGGCTTTAAGCATTGTACTTCTTGTAAGGGGAAGTTACCTAACAGTGACTTGCATGATGACTTTGTATACTGTTTGGGAGTGGCCCACCTTTTGGTGCAGCCGCCATGTGATATTTGTCAAAGTTTCAGCCAACACACTCTTAATGAGCGCAAAAACAAACTCATTCTGAAGGCGTTACTCAAGTCTCCCTTCTCAGAGGCCATTTCTATGATGGATGTCTCAACCCCTCCTTCTAAGGACAAAGAGAGATCCTATTCTGTTTCTTCACCATCAGGTGATCAGAGCAAACCTGGGAAATCTAAGGTCCCCAAGTTATCATCGGAGCATAAATCTGCCTCCTCTGCTCCGACCATCTCAAAACCTTTGATACCAATGCCTGTATTGGCACAGACCCTGCCTCCGGCATCAGTCATAGATCTTACTATGCCTGTTTTGACTTCAGGACCTGTAGCTACTTCAGCTCAGGGCACACCTTCGACTTTGGCTCCCATTTTGGAACTGACCATCTCAGCTCCCAGTTCCACTTCGGCACTGAGCATTGTACCGACCTCACTAGATCTGACCCCTTTGCTTCCGGTCTCGAAATTAGAGACTTCAGTGCTGGCAGACATTGCACCATGGACCCGATACTCCCCCTCAGTAGACCCATTTCTGTGCCAAGCGTATAGCCCTTTTCTTGAACGTCCTGACTCCCCATCTGGAGTATCCACTAGATCCACGAGGAGCCTTTCGGAACATGACATGGTGCATCTTGTGGACCAGCTGTTGGTAGCTAGGGGGATTCCATCACTTTCTAAAACCCATCCACCTGCTGGACTTGGATTGCCTTATCCACGGACTCCATCTTACACTCCTCCTTCAACCATCTGGGTTCCAAAGCCTTCTGTTCCGACATCCTTTTTGGAACCCACCACCTCGGCGCCTATGGTGCATCTCACTCCAGCTCAGAATTTGTCCCTTTGGTCTTCGGTTCCCGCCGAACCAGTCCTTCCTCAATCTGGTGATTGGGGGACGGGTGCATCGGCCAGGGGTACGGTGCCGACTTTCTCCTCTGTTCCCTCCTTGGCGTCAATGGCTGCATCTGCCCTGATCTTGCTTGAGGCTCCACCTGTGGGGGTGGGTCTGTCAGAGCGGGGTGTGACCCCAGTCCCAAGGTTGTCTTTCTCGGTTCCAGGCTCCCATCCCTCCTCAAGCGGACCTGCCTTCGTGTGATGTAGAGGGCTCTTGCTTCTGATAGCACTCCTATGATGTCAGAATCCCAGTTTTCACCCCCTGAGCTGCAGCTGTCATAGACCACCCCCCCGGGACACCAGGCAGAGAAGCCACAGGACACCCCTGTTCAGGGTACCCACTCTTCCGAGTCCTCCTCAGAGACTCCCACTGAGGAGCCTCCTTGAAAGAAGACATGCAAGAGGAAGCACGTGGACTCACCTGAGGAGTCCTTAACAGAAGACATGGATTACGATGATGGTGAAGTGTTCCCACAGTCACCTCCTGATGGTCTCCTTTGGTGATATCCTGGAAAACAGAGAGGTGATGGGAAGTCCTCCAACCCTTCATCTGAGGAGTTCGTGTTCCTGCAGGCATTTTGTGCCTGGCCATCTACCTCTTGGGTGACCCCGACTGCTGACAAACTTGTCCAGCTCATTGTGCAGTGCTCGTGGAAAAGCCCTGATTCCATTGAGGCGATCCCCCAGAGACCAGACAAAATTCTGTCCCCTCATGCTGAGAATCCGCACTGGTCTAAAGGGTTACCAGTTGATGCTATGGTGGTGGCAGTGGCCACAAGAAAGGATGCTATGGTGGTGGCGGTGGCCACAAGAAAGGACTTTGCTGAGGAAAGTTCTGCATTTCACCCACCCAACAGGGAGTCCCAGGCAGTGGACAGGCTTGGGAAGCATGTTTTTGCATCAGGGATCTTTGCAATTTGGTTCCTGAATTATTTGGCACATTTTACGAGGCTCCAGAGGGACTTTATCTCCAAACTCTCTGGGACACTTGCAGGACAGTTGTCTGATGAGGTCAGGGACAAAGTGGCATCACAGCTATCAGTCCTGGAATCAATATCCAACTCGTCCATGAGGTTTCTCCCACACGTGACCGGAGGGGCAGCTAGAGCAGCGGGGTTCAGGCATTATGAGACATCATGTCTGGATGCGCATCGGTGACCTCACAGATCCCTTCAAGTCTTCCTTTCTGAATGCTCCCATCAAAGCTTCATCCCTCTTTGGCTCCAAGGTGAAGGACACATAGCCAGGTGCAAGCAAGATGGAAAAACCCTGTCTGCCTTACGCCTATGATTTTTCAGCCTTCAACGTACCTTCTCCAGGAATCAGAGATGTGGGAAAATGTGTCATAAGAAATCTCAGGGTCTTTTCCATGCTACATGTGGTGATAATACCCCCTGAGGCAGAGGGGGGTAACAATTCTGGCAGATGCCCCTATAGAGGCAGAGGGGGTCCTCCCAACCAAGGCTCTAGGGACTCTTTCTCTGGATAGGATCAGCGCTCCTGAGGGGCATCCTGATTACTTACCTCTGAAAGCAGTCGGGGGTCATTTCTCTCTGCACCAAACTGCCTGGCACTCTATCACCACCGATCATTGGGTGCAGAAGATTATCACCAGAGATTACACCATTCCCCTTTCTTGTCAACCAAATTTTCCCAGAAAACTTCCCGAAGTGCCACCCAGTGAAAGGGAAACAGCAGTTTCAGAGATTGTAAAGCTGTCTCAAAAAAGAGTCTTCCAACCAGTCCCACCAGACCAGCGGGTATCTGGATTTTACTCGAGGTTCTTTTTGGTGCCAAAAAAGACAGGGGACTGGAGACCCATTTTGGATCTCAGCAGCTTAAATAAATCTGTCACCCAAACCAAGTTCAGGATGGTCAAGGTTCAGTTCATCCTTCCCTTTTTAAGAGAAGGTGATTGGATGTGCTCTATAGATCTCTAGGATGAGTATTACCACATTAAGATGGACAAATGCTCCAGGAGTGTGCTTCACTTCTGGCTAAGAGCCAGTCATTACCAGTTGTGTGCCCTGCCATTTGGTCTCTCTACAGCCCCCAGAGTGTTCACGAAATGCATGGCAGTGGTAACAGCTCACTTGAGACTAAAAGGATTCTGGGTGTTTCCATATCTAGACGACTGGCTCCTTATCGCCCCCACCAAGCCTCTTCTGGTAACTGCCCTACAACATACTCTCTCTCTCTGGCAAAATTGTTGGGAATACTGATACATTGGGAGAAATCAAATCTTATCCCTACACAACAAATGGAGTTCATTGGAGCAGTGTTCAATACTCATTTCTGTCTGGTATCACTCCCTCTTCACAGACTCCACTGCTTGAGGCTTCAAATCCAAGTGATTCTTTCTCAAACATCAGTCTCTGCAAGACAAGTTCTCCAAGCTCTGGGTTTTGTGGCTGCATCAATTCCAATAGTGACTTTATCAAAGCTACATATGCGAATTCTGCAATGGCTCCTTCTGTGTCAGTGTTTCCGAAATGTCATCCCCTGGATTAAAAGATTTGAATGACCAACTTCTGCAAGCATGACTTGCTTTGGTGGATGAAGCCAGATGAAGATCTTTGGAGCCGACCTTTTCAACCCTCCCAGCCCACAGCCATTGTGACCACGGATGCTTCCCTGATTGGGTGGGGGGGCCATTTTCAGGGAAAGACTGTCTAAGGCACATGGTCCACCTCAGAGGCCTACCTGCCTATCAAACGCCTAGAACTGAGGGCCATGCTGTTAGCATTGCAGGCATTCCATGTGGCTCTCCCCTCGGGGGCAATTGCAATCCAGTCAGACAATATGTCAGTGGTCTGGTACATCAACAAGCAAGGAGGAACCAAGTCCTACCCCCTTTGTCAATAAGTCATGAGAATCTGGCAGTGGGCGATAGCTTCCAACCACGTTCTGATAATACATATCCCAGGGAGCTCCATCGTGATTACAGATGAGCTGAGCAGATGCATCCTCATGCCCCAGAAGTGGTCCCTCAACCCTGATGGTGGCGTCTGTAATCTTCAGCCACTGGTGCCAGTCCTGCTGTGATCTTTTCACCTCCTCATCAAACACCAAGTGCAGCAGCTACTTTGCCCTACTTCACTCGCAGGGGAAGTCACCGAGGGATGCTCTGATCTATGATTGGCTGACAAGACTTCTCTACACCTATCCTCCCATCCCTCTGATCCCACAATTTCTAAAGAAAGGTCTTCAGTTGAGATGCACGGTGATCCTCATAGCCCCATTCTGGCCTTGACAAGTTTGGTTCCCTTTTCTTTGGCCTCACCTAGTATTCATGCCATGGATTCTGGACCCTCTACCAGATCTGATCACTCACCCCCAAGGGCTGAGTCACCCGAACCTGTCCACTCTCAAGCTGACAGCTTGGTTTCTCCACTTCTGCTAGTTGCCAGGCAGGCTAACCTCTCCGAGACATCATTTTGGCCTCTCACAATCCATCCAATAGAAGACTATATCAGCATAAATGGAAAAGGTTTTCCATTTGGTCCAAGGATAAAATGCTAGACCCGTATTCAGCTCCAGTTACTGCAGTGCTTCAATATTTGGCTAAGTTTTTTTGATAATGGAGCTTCTGCCTCTACAGTTCATGTACATCTAGCGGTAATTTCCAACTTCCACAATGGTATAGATGGTACCTGTCTTATTTCATTGTGCCTTTGCAAGGCTTTCCTCAAAGGGACTTCTCATCCTAGGCCTCCTCTCAGACAGCCCGTAGTACCATGGAACCTCACTTTAGTCTTGGACTCAAAACCCCTTTGAGCCTGCGGCTAAGTGTGACCTAAAGTTTTTGTCTTGGAAATCTTTGTACCTGGTAGCCATTACCTCTGCCAGATGAGTCTCTGTGCTGCAGGCATTGGGTATCAAGAGGCCCTACCTGGTCTTTCACAAAGACAGAGTGTCACTTCGAATGAACCCATCCTTTCTCCCCAAAGTGGTTACTGAATCCTCTATTAACCAGTCCATTGATCTACCAGTGTTCTTTCTGAATTTTGCCAATAGGGGAGAGTATTGCCTTCACACCTTAGATGTACATTGATGATTAAGGTTTTGCCTAGACAGGACCAAACCTATCCGTAAATCTGAGCAGTTTTTTATCTCCTTCTCTGGACCCAAAATAGGAGAGGCTGTTTCCAAGGTTACATTATCAAAATGGCTAAGGACTGCATACGTGTCACTTATTCCCTCCATAATGAATCTATGCCCAAGTTTAAAGCCCACTCCACTAGATCCATGGCAACTTCTATAGCATTCCATTCCAGGGTTTCCATGGATGACATCTGTGCAGCAGCTACTTGGGCTAAGCCTCATACATTTATCAATCATTACAAATTGGACCTGGTTTCCAGGGGAAGAGCTGCCTTTGGCTCAGTGGTACTCAGGAATGTTCTTCTATAAGGGCCGCCCATGGACCTCAAGGTAGCTTGGGATTCTGTCCCATCAGTGATGAATGGAAAGAAGATTAACAACATCAGAAAAAGAAGTTATGTCTTACCATATCATTCCATCTGTGTTCTTCATCTTCTTTCATTCATCACTTCCCACCCTCCTTCCCACTCCAAAGGCTCCTGGGGGATGATTTGGGTCTAAGTAGTGCATTAGAGTACTTGCATAGAAGTGGCCTCTGCTTTACTTCCTTTCTTAGCAAACTCGATCTGTGGTAACAGGGAAAAGGGCATTCTGGTTAGAGACTTAGCTCGAGAGTTTTTTTGACTGGCGCAAGCTTGGTAATAGGCCGACTCGTTTTCGAGGGCTCGGAACCAAACCCATCTGTGATGAATGAAAGAAGATGAACAACACAGATTGAACATTATGGTAAGACATAATTTCTTTTTATGCACCATGGCTAAACCTGGCAACTCGATCACTTATGAACAAGAGATAGACAGTGCCTGGAAAGCATGGAAAAAAATAACAATTTTCCACCTGAACTTATATAAACAGCTTCGCAACCAAATAAAAAAGCAGGTCCTATTAGACAAAAAAAGTTTTATCAAAAATCTCTGAGCAATCCACATTCCAACCCGAAGAAATTCTGGACTCAATAAACAAACTATCTCCAGGGAACCCCTCTTCACCAAACCCTTTCCCTAACTAACCTTCTAATGAAACTGCAAGCCTACTTTACTTTTTCATTGAAACAATAGAAAAGCTTACTAAACCAGAAACTCTTGATATAAAGACTCCACCTCCTACCTCATCTCTTCGAAAGTTCTCACTAGCATCCGTAGCAACATCCTTCATCAGATCACTTCTTAACAAACTCAAACCTGCTCCCCATCCGACAAACTCCCTTCATTATTTCTCAAACATGCAGCCAAATCCGTAGCATACACTGTATCTATATTTATCAATTGACCCGTCCAAGAAAATACAGTACCAGATATCTGGAAAAAAAAAATCTTCATAATACCCTTTCACAAGGGAGGAAATTCTACAGAACCCTCAAATTACAGGCCTATTGCCATATTATCCTCCTTATCCAAGATACTGGAAATATGTATACATAGACAAATAGTAAACCACCTCTTACAGGCAAACCTAATTGCACCCACACAGCATGGTTTCCGACCCTTGTACAGTACTACCACTGCTCTCCTATCTTTCACACACAACATTGCTGAAGACAGAGATAATAAACTCATAGCTCGATTCCTTGACCTATCAAAAACATTTGATACCATTTCCCATCCCCATCCTCCTAAGCAAGCTTTCCAACCTACAACTCTCTACCTCCACTACCTCCTGGTTTAACAGCTACCTCTCAAACAGATATGAGTCCATCAGATGGCAAGCATCCATCTCCCCTTTTCATCTTGTTAAGACTGGGGTTCCCCATGGTTCTGTCCTGGGCCCCCTACTTTTTAATATATTTTTAAATAACCTCCATGTCTTCTGCCCCCACTCTACCTTATTACTTACAGTACGCAGGTGATTCCACAATTATTAATACCTCCGACAATATACAAGATCTCCATACTGTCACTCAACAATCTCTGCACCTAGTAGAACAATGGCTAACTGAGAACAACCTGCTTCTCTACCCCAGAAAGACCAAGCTTCTCCCTTTACTTCCAAAAAACCTTAATACAGCCAAAGGCAACTTCACTATCTCATCCTTAGATAATACATTTATCACCACCGACTCAAACACCAAATTGCTTGGTGTTACTATAGGCGACCAATTAAAATTTGACCTGTATATCTTAAACTGGATCAAAAAGTCCAATCAAAAAATAGGTGGTCTATACTGCAACAACAAATATATACCTAACAAATCTAGACCTATACTGGCTCAAACATTTATTCGTCCATCCCTGCTGTATGCTGCTTCCATACTTACTAACCTCCAAAATGATCTCTTAACCAAAATAGAAACCACCTATAACAAGATAGCAAGATTTGCAGCCAGTACTAGCTACAGATCCCATCACTGTATATCCCTGAAAAGCTTAAGATGGCCTGAGCTTCCCCACATGCTTCAAATATCACAACTACAAATTGCACACAGCATCCTAAATAGTCCGAACTCCTGCCCTGCCCTTCCATCCATAATTACACCCAACACACCCAAACGTGACCTCAGAAGCACACAACACAATCTTCTGCAGGTGACCAAGCCAAACAAAAATATTGGAAAAATACGTTAGTCATTGAATTGCATACTCATGGAACAAACTTCCATTATCCCTCCGCTCCACAACCAAAAGTGGCAAGTTCAAAAAGCAACTAAAAATTAATTTCCAACATGCACGGATATGTGCCAGGAAATTACGTATTTAATTTTTCTTCTTCTCTCAATTAACATATCTGCCTAGTATCTACCTAAACGGTCTGCATACATTACTCTCTCTGCAGTTAGTACCTATGCTATTAAATGCATCTTTGATGTACTATCCTATAATGTTACTTTGAATTTTTTTATTTTAGGCATTGCTACATTCCTTGTAAAGAACTTAATGCTAACCAAATTTCTCAAACATATTGTTACTACATTCTCAAAATACTGTACTTTTGCCTTGTATATATTCATATTGTATATTTGTCTCTGTTTTTGTACTAAGTATATTACAACTTGAATTGTTAGGTTTTTCTTATTACTTTCCTGGAGCTTTTCTCCTTGGGTCTTGGCTGAAAAAGGGCTGTCTGGGCCCAGTCGGACTAACCCGCTTAACAAATGTAAAAATAAATAAAATAAATAATTACAGTGCTTCATCATGCTTGGATGTGACTGTATGATTTTGTGGAAAGCTTCAGGATATTTTTCGTCCTTGCCCCATATGATAGTTCCACTTTGTTTGGACCAAAGGTCAAGGACAGTCTTACCTGAAATGAACAGGATGGTAAGACCTTGTCTGCCATGGGAATATGTTTTTTAACACCTCAGAGATCCTTCTCCAGGAATCATAGAGGGGGAAGAAAAATGTGGTTCAAAAAATTTCAAGGCTTTTACCATGACACTTATGGGGACAGGCCTCCCACAGGCAGAGCTGGAGGCAATTCCATGGGATGTTGCCACAGGGGCAGAGGCAGTCCACAAAATCAAGGTTTCTGTGATCCATTCCCAGAGAAACCTTTCCAGCATCCCCCAATGCTTGCCCAGCTGCTGCACTCTGAAGGCAGTCAAGGGACACTTCTCCTTACACCCTCTAGCCTGGAAAAACATAACTCTAGATTCATGGGTGCTAAGGATCATTTCCAGAGGTTATACAATACTAGTTTTAGAGACTCCATGAATAAAACTAAAGATTGACAACATTCCACCTTTCAATAATCAAATCACATGATATGTCAAACAAAATCATAAAATGTCATCCAAAAATATTTAAACAAACTATTTAAAATATTTTTAAAAAAAATTTAAAAAACTTAACAAAATCCTTAAAAAATATAAATTTAAAAAAAAAAAAAAAAATAAAATAACTAGCTTAAAAAAAAACTACAAAATAAAAGCTCTAAAATAAAACTATAAATAAGATAAGGATCGACTTTAATTCATAGACTCTAAAAGGTCAGAAATATTCTTCATTTCTCCCCTGGTTTACCTCTAAGAGATTAGTTAGGTCCCTCCCTGGTCGTGGTCATAACGTGTAAAAAATAAACAATCAATGCCCCATTGTAAATCATATGTTATCTAAGTTCATTCTCATAGCATCCCTAATTTTACTTTCCTTCAGTCATCCTGAATCCTTAACTTCAAGTAAATTTTGCCTGCCTACATAGAAAGTTTTGTTGTCATAGGCATTTTAAAAAATAATATTATATTAATCTCTTGCTTCATCTTGATGCATGAAGATGAATCACAGTGGGAAAAAACCTATTTCCACCTCTTCTTATAAGACCATTCTTAACCCTATAGAGTTCACTATGAGTGAGAGGATCTTTACAAGGACTGTTACTATAGTGAAATAGTGAATACAAATGTCACACAAATGTTCTGTTGTGATGACTGTAGTGGTATGACAAAATCACGTAACTGCATGATACGCTTGGTAGGACATTAGTGGTAGGGTAGGTAGTTTTAGAGTAGCAGGTACATGTGTTACTACCCATGTGGTTTACTGGGTACCTGCCAGGCATGTAATGCTTTCTACCACATGAAACTACCCGCAGGCTTAAGGACAGGATGAAGAAACATAAGATGTCAATTACAGAATGCAACTATTCAAACATATATTCAAACATATAGAGCAATTTTTTTTTGTTATTAGTTAATTATTGACCATTGCTACCTACACCTAGGGGAGTTTAAATAATCAAATAACTTACAAGAAAAAAAAGGAATGAATGGATCTTGGAGACTTAAGGAGGATTCAAAAACCAGGCTTGAACAGCCAAGTCAGTCTCAAAAAGTTTTTTTTAGTTAAACACCTCTCTTAGCCTGAAGTTTTATCTAGTTTATATATATAAATTTTTTATTAAAAGTTTTATTATTTTATTTTTTGTATTTAGTTTTAAATAGTTTTTTTTAAAAATGTTTTTTTAATTTTTTTTTGATGATTTAAAATATCCTTGTGATTTTTTGTCGCATGTGTCATGTATGACCTATATAACTATATCAAAGCTGGTTCTATGCATTGTTTTGAAAGGAAAGTATGTAAAAGCTACTTTTATATAAAGTGTTTATCCAGTGGTTTCCTGCCTTGTTCTTTGCATTTTGGTTCCTGGCGTTTATTTTCTTCAACATTCCATCCATTCAATTGGAATCAACAGCAACAGAGGTTCAAAAGTTGTGGGTCAAAAGAGTCATCTGACAGGTCCCCACCACCAGTTAGAATCCAGAGTCTACTCAAGGTTCTTTTTAGTTCCAAAAAAGACTGGGGACCTGAGACCAATTTTGGATCTCAGAAAATTAAACCAATTTGTAAAACAGACAAAAGTCTGGATGGTCATGATTCAGTCCATTCTGCCTGTACTCAGGAAGGACAATTGGATGTGCTCTATAAATCTCCAGGATGCCTACTATCACATAAAGATCCAGAGAAAATACAGGAGATTTCTCCATTTCCGGCTGAGAACCAATCACTTCCAGTTCAGAGTACTGCCTTTCAGTCTCACCACAGCCCCCTGGGTGTTCAGCAAGATAATAGCAGTAGTGACAGCCTTTCTCAGGCTTCAAGGGATCCAAGTATTCACATATCTGAATGATTGGCTTTTAACTCTTACCTCCAGGGATCTACTTCTAAAACACAAGTCATTAATACTAGAAATATAGTCCACCCTGGGTATGTCCATCAACACAAAGAGGTGTAAATTACAGCCTACTCAGTCCATAGAATTCATAGGCCGCCACATTCACACCATGCTTCAAATAGCAGAGCTATCATCAACATAGATCAAATCAATCAGATTAGTTGCTCTGCAGGTAATAAATCATCTACATCCTCAAGCTCAACTGACATTAAGACTTCTAGGCCTAATGGCTTCTTCCATGGTGATGGCCCCATTAGCCAGATACCACATGAGAGCTCTACAGTGGATGTTAGCTATACAATAGTCCCAATGAATTAATTCCCTTTACCACAAAATTTGACTCATTCAGATCTCCAAGAACCATATCCAATGGTGGATCTCCTCTGGCTCAGTCACTTGGGACAGACACTTCTCTTCTGTGATACCCAAGGCCACAGTAACCACAGATGCCTTCCTTCTAGGGTTGGGGAGGGCATGTCAAAGAGAGAGCAGTCCAAGGAAAGTGGTTCCCATTAGGTGTCAACTTTCACATCAATGTTCTCGAGTTAAGAGTGGCTCTCCTTATGTTGCAGGCACTTCCCAAGGATGTGATATCCATTCATTCAGACAATAAGTAAGTAGTTTGGTACATCAACAAATAAGGTGGAACCAAATTATACCCCCTTTTCTGAGAAGCCACGAAAGTCTGGCAATGGGTGATGTTATCAAACTGCTTTCTAATAGTGCATTTTCACGGAACATCGAACATCCTAGTAGACAAGTTGAGCAGAATGATATTACTGCCTCACAAGTGGTCTCTCAATGTATCAGTGACAGCAAGGATATTCAGCCACTGGGGACAGTTTTTCTGTTACCTGTTTGCTTCTCACGTAAACAACAAATGCAGAAGTTACTTTGCCCTCATTCTTCCACAAGGTTAGTCACAGAGATATGCATCCTTGGCCCTCAGGTCTCCTTTGCACCTTTTCTCCCATTTCCCTTATCTCCAAGTTCATACAGAAAGCAGTGGAGTACAAGACCAAAGTAATCCTTATTGCCCCCTTCTTTGGCCTGACTTAATTCACCCACTATCAGTGCTGGATAACTTCCCAGATCTACTCACACATACTTCCAGGATAGCTGTATCACACTTACAGATGCTAAAGCTAATGGCATGGTTTCTCCAGTTCTATTAATCACCAGAAATGCCAAGCTCTCATCCCCAGTGGTAAGAATCATTTTGTCCTCTCAAAGGAATTCTACAAAAAAGGCTTACAAGAGCAAAGGGAAATACATTTTCATCTGGGTATCTGACAACGGTCTAGACCCTTTTTCAGCACCTCTTCCAAAGATCCCTGAATTCCTTTTGTAACTTTTCATGTCTGGGTCTAGTTATTCAACAGTTAAAGACCAGCTGGCAGCCATCTCAAACTTTCATGTTGGATTCACTAACACCTCCATTGCTTCTCTTAAAATCTACATAGCCTTTTTGAAATGTACCTTTTTATTGTAACCTCCTGTTTGTGAGTGAGTCACTCTATGGGATATCACCATTTTGTTACAGTCCTTAACTCAGAAACCTTTGAACCTGCAGAATCCGTAGATTTGAAATTTCTGTTCTAGAAGACTTCATTTTTGGTTGCCATCACCTTTACCAAATGAGTATCAGAACTTCAGGTGCTTTCATGCAAGTCTCCCTTCCTGCTATTTCATAAAGATAGAGTGTCAACAAGAACAAATTCTTCATTTCTTCTAAAAATTACTTCTGAGTCAAACTTAAATCAACAAATTGATTTACCAGTTTTGTTCCCCAGTTTAGACAACTTAGATTTTACCTCCATCGTATCGAGATTTTAAGAAAATCTGACCAATTGTTCATATCCTTCTCCAAGAAATAGTTGGTTCAATCAGTTTCTAAAGTTACTCTTTTGAGATGTTTAGCTAATTCCATTTCCTTTGTCTGTGATTTACTGGATATGCCTCTACAGCCTTTAAGTGACATTTGTGCAGCAGCAACTTGGTCAAGAACTTGCACAGTTTTATCTCACTATAAATTAGATGTACAGTCCAAGATGTGCTAGAAGTTATAACATGTGGCAAGTTATAACTTTTGGACAAAAATAATGGAATGACAAAGGGGGGTTATATATAGAACTGAAATAGATTATTTTATAATATCAGAAGGTTTAGTTATATGAGAAGGAGAGGTAGTTGAAACAGGATTTTCTGATCATCTTGCAATATGTCTAGAGATAAATGAAAACAAGGAATATATAAAAAAATAGGTAAAAGTATAAAAAGGATAAATGAGAAAGCATGGAATGAAGAAGGGAAGAGATTAGTAATACAGTTATGAAAAGATCATATTACTATGAAAACATTTTATAAAAATTGGTCTGAATGGTGCATGATATTTAAAGAAACATATATAAAATGTTTTTATTTAGAGTGACAGTATGATGTGAGAAAAGTAGAGTGAAAAATATAAAAGAAAAAAGGTACAATATATTGGACAATTTAGAACATAATGATATAAAGTACTTGACAGAGGAAAAAAAATATAGGAAATTAAAAAATACAGGAATTGTTATATAAGCAAATATAGTTTTACAAGGAAAAAGAGAAGTATTGAGTTACTTCAGCAGATTGGTAAAGGATGATGGTAGTGTAATTAGAGAAATAAAAAATGTAAATGAAGAAATAGAAATAACCCAGGAAAAGATTATGAATAGTGTAGTACAATATGTACAAGAAATGTTTAAAGAAGAAAATAAGGTAATGAAAAAACATGGAAAGTAAAAAAAAAAAAAAAAAAAAAAGTTAACAGAAAAGATAATAAAGAGCTGGAAAAGTAGATTTCTTTAAATGAACTAGGTGAAGTATTAGGACAAGTAATGTAGATTTGGCTGCAGGACCAGGTGGAATAGGGTATCAAATGTATAAAAAATTAAGGAATTGGCAAAGAAATCTCTCTCTCTGTATCTATATGTATATATATATATATATATATATATATATATATATATATATATCCACACACACACAGTGGATATAAAAAGTGTACACACTCCTGTTAAAATGCCAGATTTTTCTGATATAAAAAAATGAGACCACAATAAATCATTTCAAAACTTTTCCCACCTTTAATGTGACCTATAAGCTGTACAATTCAATTAAAAAAAACAAACAAATCTGTTAGGGGAAAAATATAAAAAATTAAAAAAGTACGATAAGCTGGTTGCAAAAGTGTACACACCCTTAAACTAATACTTTGTTGAAACACCTTTTGCTTTAATTACAGCATTCAGTCTTCTTGGGTACACACCTGCCATCAATTAAAGAGACTCTGATTAGCCCCAAATAAAGTTCAGCTGTCCTAGTAGGATTTTTCTAACATTTACTCAGTTGCCTGCTACAGCAAAAGCCATGGTTCGCAGACAGCTTACAAAGCATCAAAGTGATCTCATTGTTGAAAGGTATCAGGAGAAGGGTACAAAAATTTTCAATGGCATTAGATATACCATGGAACACAGTAAAGACAGTCATCAAAAAATGGAGAAAATATGGGACAACAGCGACATTGCAAGGAATAGGATGTCCCTCCAAAATTGATGAAAAGACTAGATGAAAACTGGTCAGGGAGGCTGCCAAGAGACCTACAGCAACAGTGACGGAGCTGCAGGAATTTCTGGCAAGTACTGGTTGTGTACTACATATGACAACAATCTCCCGTATTCTCCATATGTCTGGCCTATGGGGTAGGGTTGCAAGATGGAAGCCTTTTCTTACACAGAAAAACATCCAGGCATGGCTAAAATTTACAAAACAATACATCAAGTCTCCCAAAAGCATGTGGGAAAATGTGTTATGGTCTGATCAGACCAAGGTTGAACTTTTTGGCCGCAATTCCAAAAGGTACATTTGGTGCAAGAACAGCACTTTGCATCACCAAAAGAATTCCATCCCTACAGTGACGCATGGTGGTGGCAGTATCATGCTTTGGCTTTGCTTTTCTTCAGCTGGAACTGGGGCTTTACTGAAGGTGGAGGGAATTATGAACAGTTTCAAATACTAGTCACTTTAGGCCCAAAACCTTCAGGCGTCTGCTAGAAAGCTGAACATGAGGAGGAATTTCACCTTTTAAGACGACAGTGACCTCAAGCATACATCAAAATCAACAAAAAAAAGGCTTCACCAGAAGAAAATTAAAGTTTTGGAATGGCCCAGCCAGAGCCCAGACTTAAATCCAATAGAAAATCTGTGGGGTGACCTGAAGACGGCTGTGCATAAGAGATGCCCTGGTAATCTGACAGATTTGAAGCGCTTTTGCAAGGAAGAGTGGACAATATTGCCAAGTCAAGATGTGTCATGCTGATAGACTCCTACCCAAGAAGACTGAATGCTGTAATTAAATCAAAAGGTGGTTCAAAAAAAGTATTAGTTAAAGGGTGTGCACACTTATGCAGCCAGCTTATTATATGTTTTTTTATTTTTTTATATGCTTCCCCTAACAGATTTGTTTTTCAATTGAATTGTACAGGTTATAGGTCACATTAAAGGTGGGAAAGTTTTGAAATAATTTATTGTGGTCTCATGTTTTTATATCACAAAAACTTGGCATTTTAACAGGGGTGTGTACACATTTTATATCCACTGTATATATATATATATATATATATATATATATATATATATATATATATATATATATATATATATATATATATACATTTATTTTTTTTTTAAAGATTTTGAATGAATTGTTAAATAAGTTTTAATGTATAAGGAATGATGTAGTGGGATAATTAAATGCATATAGAAGACAATTAAAAAATTGGAGACCAATGATATTGAATAATAGTGATTATAAGATTTTTATGAAAATAATACAAAAGAGATTGGAAACTAAAATGTAAAATATTATGGAAGAGAGTATATGTAGTATAAAGGGGAAGGGTTGTCAGGAATTATTAATGAATTATTAATGATAGAGAAATTTGGATGATATGAATAGAAAAGAAGAAGCAGAAATCATGACAAGGGACATTAATAAAGTATTTGACAGAACTGGACATGAATTCTTACGGGTAATAATGAAATAATATAGTCTGTGAGAAAGTTAGGAAATTGTGTATGTCAGCATACAGTAATAATAGTAAAGTAAAAATACTTATAAATGGCTGTTTGAGCCAAGAGGTACATATGAAGAGTTGTGTACAACAGGGATGTCTAATGAATTGTATATTCTTTGCATTAGTTATGCATGTGATACTATGCAAAATAAATTACAAAACAAAGGAGGTGGGGTATATAACACCTGAAGAGTTAAGAATTCCAGTTCTGTTAGCATATACAGATGACAATATTTGCAAATAAAATGTTGATACAAGAAGTAATAATTTGCACAAATGAGTGTCTAGAGGTGATATTAAATAGAGAAAACTAAATATTTAGGTGATGATGTTAAGATAATGAGTATATATTTTGTAATGATTTAAATTTCTGTGTTAGGTATAAAATTTGGGAATAAAGATGTAAGTAGAATTCAGTAGGGGATAAACTAAAGAAGTAATAAAATATATTTGTCTTTTCTGGAGAACAAATAAGTTATTCAGAAAAAAGGCTTATTTGATAAATTTATTACTGATGGCGAAAAACAGCATACTTAGTATATGTTGCAACGATATTTGAAAAGGAATTATTGCAGATATTTTTTTATTTATATGGGGTTCAAGATTAAACCCAGTAAATAAAGAAGAAAGTGGTTTAGAGTTAATTAACTCAGTGGTGTACTAATCTATGAACCTATAATTCATTACATTTGTACAAAATGTTAAAGTGGATAAATGAAAACTGTAAAAGATGAGTAGTAAAATTGTATAAATACAAATATGATACATTTTGGGGAATGGTAAAAAAGAGAAAAAGCATATATAAATTAAGAAATAAAATGTTACCAAGAAAAATATTTTTTGTGGAAAATAAAAACTGGTGATACAGAAAAAGATAGAAAAGTATGGTTAAAGAATGTAATTATAAAACATTACTGTGTAAAACAATGGGAAAATCTAACATTTGAAAAAATTAAAGCTATAAAAATAAGAAGCAAATAGTGTAATCAGAAAGTAGAATGTCAAGTTTTTTCTGTGGAGACTGATAATAGATAAATTGCCAGTAAAAGGAAATATGCCATATCAAAAGGGAAGTGATAAAATATGTTTATATTGTCAAGAAGATGAAATTACAGTGTAGGTGTTTTTGAAATGTAAAAAAGTAAAAATGTTATGGGGGAACTGTGTAAAGAAGATTTTTTCAAAGATATAAAAAGTGGATAAAATAAACATGGATATGATTAAATATAGCTATTATAATAATAGAAGTAAAGAATATGTTAAAAGAATAGATAAGTTATTTTATGTTATATGGGTTATATGGAATGAAAGAATAAATGAAATTGTATTTAATAGTAAATGGATTTTAGCAATAATACTAAGTAAAATCAGATGGTGGTTATCGTAAAAGGAGTGGGAGTCTAATGTGGATGAAAATGTAATATGATTGTAAAGAAGATTTTAAATGTGTAAGTAGACTTGCATATCTGTATACTTGTACATTTGTAAATATTTGTAAATATGTTGTAAACAAAAGAGTTATGTTTGTATATAAATAAAGACCCCCTACTCTTTTCAATAGGTGCTATGGAATGTTTTACATCCAGATAAGCTACCAGCAAGTCAAGCAGAGGGGACCTCGGTTTAATGTCTCATATGAAACATGATCCATATAACAAGACTGCACATTCAAAAAAATCCAGTGGTACCCAAAATCTGCATGGTACCTACATCAGCATCCCCTGACATTTCAGATTCCAGTTTTATCTTTTGAAAAGGGGATTTTGGGGCTGAAACCTGAAATTAGTCAGAATCTAAGTCTTCCATTCTCCTTTCCAGCACTGGCACAGTTGGCCAGAACAAACTCCTCAGATTTTGTTTGGGGAGCAGTGCCTGTTGGGACAAAATTACAGGGTTTTTGGAACAGAAAACACAGACCAAAACACATAAACATAAGAGATGTTGGCACTTGTGAATGCTCTCAACTCTCTGTCATTTATGGTCCCTGGGAATACTGCAAATTTTAACAGATAGCACCGTAATGATGTGGTACTTAAACAGTGGGGAACCAGATCTTACACTCTGTGAAAAATAGCCATTGTAGCCTGGGATATAGCTATTCATCACAATCTCAATCTAGGAGCACTTTACCATCAGAGCAAAATTGGCAGACAATCTGAATGGGATCAGGACAGGTCCTCATTGGTGGAAATTGAATCAGGGGGTCTTCTAAGAATTGATCCAACTGTAGGGAACTCTTCAAATAGATGATCTGATGTTGTCAGTCTTCAATCATTCATGACAGTTGGGTTTCGATTCCATCCTCAGAACAAACTCGGCTGATGTAACAAGCTTGCGCCAGCCAGAAACACTCGAGATAAGGTTACCCATAGTGCCTCTTCCCTCCCCTTCAGATCTCGTTTGCCATATAGAGTTACAAGATGCATCAGGCCAGCTCTCAAGCAATTAGTGTGTGAGTGCTGTTTTTTTTTACTTATTACCTTTTTTTGGTATTTCTTCGTATCATAGTTGGTATAGGCCTCTCCCTTCCCTCTTGCCTCTAGGTAAATCTCTAATACCATTGTTGGCATTCTTCCCTTCCTTTTTATGTATTTACCCTTCTGGATATACCTGTATTACCATTTCTGGTATTAAAATAAAAAAAAAACTTCTTCTCTACTATTGTGTGTCTGTGTCTTGTGATTGCATAGAAGTCTTTCTGTCTGGTGATTGTTTGTTTTTTTTTTTTTTTGAAATGGCTGACAAAAAAAGGTACTGCTGGCTTTAAACAGTGTGACAAATGTGGCAGGAAGATACCCAACTCTGATGGGCATCTTTCCTGCGTATATTGTTTAGGAGTGCCACATTTGCAGGTACAACCTCTGTGCGAGCTCTGTAAGGGCTTTAGTACCTGCAGCTTAACAGAGCATAAGAATAAGCTAATCTTAAATGGTTTAGTAAAAAAACCCTTTTCATAGGCTTTGTCTGAGGTGCAGGTATCAAAACCTCCTAAGAAAGAAACAAAGAAGAGGAGCCACTCAGTCCCAATGTCTCCTTATTCACGAGAACCGAAAATGTCTAAAGGTCAGGTTCATACTGAACGGATGACTAAACCAAAACTGGCACAGATATCTGTGTCAGCACCAGACCCCCTCCATGGTGCTGTGCTTTACCACTGAACCGACTACTGCAATGGCCATGGTACTGCAGACCCTCTCGGTACCAACAACTGTTTCCCCATTGAAATTAGTCACTACCCCCTTCATCACAACCTTCTGGTCATTTGAGCACGATGCCGAAGGTTGAAACACTAGCCAGGACAGTATATTCCCCATCCATTAACCCCTTTGTTGGACAGCAGCTCAGTCCCTTTATTGACCAACCAGAATCTTCATTGGGCAAGTACACTAGGAGCCTTTTGGAACTTGATGTATTGAGACTTGTGGATCAGCTCTTAGCGGCCAGAGGAATTCCAACCCCATCTAGGACCTCCCTCGACCCAGAGCCAAGGTTTTTTTCTCCGCAGACTCCAACTTATCTTCCTCCTTCAACCTCCCCACAGGATTCGGAGCCCTCGATGCTGACGTCCCTCTCGGTGCCAGCTTCTTTGGTACCATGGGTGGATCTCACCATGGTTCTAGAACCTACTCTGTGGACCTCACAGGACCATGATGTGGCTGCCAGCACCGTGATCCTTGGCACGGCACTGATTTTTTCCATGGCGCCATCTATGATTCCGGTTGCTTTGACAGATTGTTGTCCTTTCGTGGCTCCATCTGTGGAGGTGGGCTCGGAGAAGGTGTAACCCCAGTCCCAAGGTTGTCTTTCTCGGTTCTGCGCTCCCATCCCTCTTCAGGTGGGCCTTCGTTCCAGATTATGGAGAGAGCGCTTGCCTCTGCAAGCTCACAGTTGGCACCCTAGGTGACGGAATGTGATATATATGTATCCTCTGGCTCACAGTTGTCACAGTCTACTACAATGGGGAAACAGGCATGGGAGCTGCAAGATACCCTACCACAGGTTGCCCTCTCTTCAGAGTCCTCTTCAGACCTCGTCGCTGATGAGCCATCCCATAAGAGATCATGCAAGAGAAAGCACATCGATTCACCAGAAGAATCTTTCTCCGAAGATATGGATTATGATGAAGGGGAAGGTTCCCAATGGTCGCCCCCCAAAGATGTCTCCTTTGGAGACATACTGGAGATCTTAAAACAGAGGGGTGATTTGAAGCCCACCAACCCTTCCTCTGAGGAATCTGTCTTCTTGCAGGTTCCCCATGCCCAACCCTCTACTTCCTGGGTGACCCCGCCTGCAGATGAGTTAGTTAAACTCATCTTGTAGCGTGCTTGGAAGGCCCCTGACACCATTGAGCCAATCCCTCGGAGACCTGACAAAATACTGTCCTCCCCAGAGGATCAACCCAACTGGTTCAAGAGTTTGGCAGTAGACATTATGGTGGTCACAGTGGCCACAAAGAAGGAACTCGCAGAGGAGAGTTCTACTGTCCATCCTCCAAACTGAGAGTCTTGGACAGATTAGGGAAGCGGATTTATGCTTCACTGACCTTTGCCATATGGTCGTTGAACTATTTGGCACATTTTACCCGTCTTCAAAGGGACCTGATCACAGAACTCTCAGGAACCTTAGCAGGAGCAGTGTCTGACAAGGCATGTGATAAGGTTGCCTCCCAGCTTGCTGTCCTAGAATCCATCTCTAAGTCATCCATGCGGTTGATTGCACATACAACTAAAGGGACAGCCAGAGCAGTGGGTGCAGGCGTTGTCATGAGACGTCACGCCTGGATGCACTTGTGGAACTTCATGGACCCCTTTAAGTCTTCCTTCATCAACGCACCCATTAATGCTTCCTGAAGAGTGGCCCACTTGCTTGTCTCTGGAAGCAGTCTGGGGATAATTCTCTCTGCACCACTTAGTCTGGCAATCTGAAGTAGTTTACTTCATTTGATCTTCAACCTCTGGGTACCGGATCCGTATCGGATCAGAGCCGGCAATTTCACTAGCATCTTCTTCCCTTACCCATAATACACCTCCACTACCTTCCAACCCCCAGATCTCATTTGCTGTGGCTTGCCAGAAGCATTGTGATCCTGAGCTCTGAGTTTGTAAATTGGGTAGTTTGATAATTTAGCAGTTTTCTGAAAGTTTATTAAGTGTTAGTTGTTAGTGTTGGTTTCCTCTCTTCCTCCCCTTGCTGGTGCGTTGTGTTTTAGGGTTTTATGTCTAGATTTAGTGTTAGTTAGTGTGTTGTTGCTCCCACGCCCCAGCATTCTGTGTGCCTTTGAGAGTGTGGTGAGTGGGTCTGAGTAAGAAGTAGTTTTTGTTTTCCTTCTCTTTTTTGTGCTAGACTTAGTTTATTGTGAGAGACATGGCTTATCTCAAGCTGGTCTTTAAGAGGTGCACTGAGTGTGGCCACAAATTGTCACCTGCTGATGGCCACACTCTTTGCATTGTGTGTTTGGGTGTAGCCCATTTAAGCACTGATTGCACCATTTGTGCGGGTTTTAGCCCACACGCTATCAAGGATAGATGGGCTAAGTTGGCCTTGAAAGGCCTTCTACCTACTACGGAGGTGACTGCCTCTTCTACTGCTTCGGTCACAGAGACTGCTGTGGCTGCCTCTCCTTCCTCTCTTGTCCTTCCTTCTCCTCCCTCCCAGGCTGGGACCCACCCTCCCATTTCTAAGCCTGTGAAGCAGAGTACAGAAAAGGCAGAGAGAAGGAGAGAGATCACAGGTCTGAAAAACGCAAGAGGTCCTGGACCTTTCTACTTCAGGAACTCCTGCCAAGAGTCAGTCTAGGCTCCGTGACTCCCCTCGGCTCCAATCTCCCAGATTTTCCCCAGAGCCGGAGGAGCCACGACCACCATCTAGGACCTCGGTTCCTCAACCAGCCAAGTCAGAGTCTGTGGCCTCATCGAGGTCCACCAAAGACTTTCCGAAGTAGACATGGATAAAATGATGAGAAGGTTCATTTGTACAGAAATCCAGATGGGGGTCTTGCCAGTCCCCTCTCCCTCTGGAGCGGGGAGCTCGCTTCCTTTCTTAACGCCAATTTCTCCTTCTCCAATCTGACCAGAGGGTTCAGAGTACATGGATCTGAGGGTGGCCTTAGTCAGGGGGTCGGCACTGATGGTACCTGTCTCCTCGATGCCAGCAGCTGCCTGGAGCATGTTGGATCCAACCAGTTCGGATCAGAGTGGCTCAGAGCCGGAGCCTGGGTGTCGGATCTGAGGGAGTGGAACTTTTTCCATCGGCTCCAGCATTGTCAGGCCAAGTTTCCCCCCTCGGAGCTTCGTCCACTTTGGGCCTGGCTCTGATTCTCACGTCTGATCCAGGGAGAGCGGTTTCCTTGTTGGTGACCCAGGAGGCACGTTCTCCCTCGGCGTTCAATGTGGTAGAAAGGGTCCTCTCCACTGGATCTAGACCCTTGACTATTTCCTCAGACTCTGCCCCAACTCCCTCAGCTTTGTCTATGAATCCCATCATTTTACCAGAGGGATACCCCATGCTCGAGGAGCCCCAGGCAGTTGCCCCTGAGGAACAAGTAGCTTGCGAGTTCCCCCCAGAGAGCCCCACCGGAGACATGCCTCACAAACATAAGTGTAAGAGGAGGCACTTGGACTCCCCCGAGTCCCTCGCTGAGGACACGGATTTGGATGATGGGGAAGGTTCTCCCAGATCACCTCCCAAGGATGTCTCCTTTGGAGACATCATGGAAATCCTACAGCAGCAGGGAGGTTGGTCCACCCCCAAATCTTCCTCTGAAGCATCCGTATTCCTGGAGGCTTTCGGCACAGGCCCATCTACTTCCCGGGTGTCCCCTCCCATAGATCTCCTGATGGACCTGGTCACCTCACTGTCCTGGAAGGAGCCGGACACCGTGGAACCAATCCCGAAATGACCAGACAAACTTTTGAGCCCTCCCTCTGAGAGACCAGTGTGGAATAAAGGGTCCCCTGTAGATGCTATGGTGGTAGCAGCAGCCACCAAAAAGGAACTCACCCAGGAGAGTTCCTCGGTTCACCCTCCACCCCGACCGAGAGTCTAGGATGATGGACCATTTAGGGAAGCGGATTTATGCATCAGTGACCTTTTCCATCAGGGAGCTGAACTACCTGGCCCTCATTACTAGACTACAGAGCGACCTGGTAAAGGAACTGGCTGAGTCTCCCCCTAAGTCCATGTCGCAGGGGGACAGAGTCACGTTCTCCACGAGGATAGCCACTTTAAAAGCAGTTTCCAACACATCCATGCGACTCCTGTCATATGCTACTGAAGGACCAGCTAGAGCAGCTGGGTCCAGCGTGTCCATGAGGCGCAACACCTGGCTCAGATCATGTCAGTTCTCGGAACCTTTCAAGGCGTCTTTTGCCAATGCCCCTTTTGACGGTTCTAACCTTTTTGGTAAGACCGTCAAAGTCACCTTGGTCCAGAGTGAGAAAGATGGGAAGACACTGTCTGCCATAGGAATCTACTTCTTGAACTCTCAAAGATCCTTTTCCCGGAATCAGCGAGGGCAGAAAAAGATGTGGTTCCGAAAGTCTCAGTATTCCCAGGACACTTAGGGCTCTTCTTCCCCTAGAGGCAGACAGGGGCAGGATAGATGCCGGCCCAGAGGTAGAGGGATCTCAAGGAATTTTGGGTCTTGAGAACCATTCTCGGTCAGGCCCATGCAGCAACCCTGCGGGGTTGCCCGACTGCGCTACTCTGAAGGCAGTCGGGGGTCGATTGTCGTTGCACCTGGTGGCATGGGAGTCTGTAACATCAGACCACTGGGTGCTTTAGATTATATCCAGAGGATACTCAGTCCCATTTGTGGTTCCTCCCAAACCTCTCAAACACCTCCCGGACGTATCACCCAGACAAAGAGTGGCAGCAGCACTGGAAATTTCCAAGCTGCTAGAGAAACGAGCTATTGAACCTGTTCCCCCCCAGATCAGTTTGGATCGGGCATCTACTCCAGGTTCTTTTTGGTGCCAAAGAAAACAGGGGACTTAAGGCCCATTCTGGAATTATCTACCCTGAACCTGTCAGTTGCCAACGAAAAGTTCCGGATGGTCACCTTAAGTCCATCTACCTGCAAGAGAGCAACTGGATGTGCTCGTTAGACCTCCAGGATGCCTACTATCACATATAGATGCACAGAAGCTCCAGGAGGTTACTCGGCTTCCGGCTAGGCTTCAATCATTACCAATTTCGAGCCCTACCCTTTGGTCTCACCACAGCCCCCAGAGTGTTGGCTGAGGTAGCGGCTCACCTGAGGCTTCAGGGAATTCGGGTCTACTCATACTTGGACGATTGGCTCCTCACTACTCCCACCATGCATCTACTTTGTCAAACCAGGGATTATTTCCTAAAGCTTGCACTTCACTTAGGGATTACAATCAACACATTCAAATCTCTTCTGAATCCTGTCCAGGTGATAAACTACATTGGGGCATGGATAGACACACTATAGTCCAAAATCATCCTGACCACGGAGAGAGTTCGAAACCTGAGGATGTGTGTTTCCCTCATCTATCGTTCTCACCTTCCCTCAGCAGAAGATTCCCTCAGAATCACTTTTGAGAGCCCTAAGTTCTATGGCTTCTTCTGTGTGCCCGGTTACATATGCGAGTACTACAGTGGACTCTAGCAGTGCAGTGGTCCCTGTTGGATCTTCCATTATCATATCCAGTAGACCTCAGTCGAGTCTGTAGGTCATCCCTTCTTTGGTGGAGGTATTCTCTGGAAATCCTGGAGGGACGACCTTTTGTTCCAGCCCCTGTCTAAGCCACAGTGACCATGGATGCCTCCCAACTTGGGTGGTGGGGGGCACTGTTTGGACAGGACAGTCCAAGGCCTGTGGTCCCCTATCGAGACCAGTTTGCATATAAAGGTTCTGGAGATGAAGGCAGCCCTTTTGGAGTTGCAGTCCCTTCATGCCTTTCTTCCTCTGGGAACCATTGCAATTCAATCAGACAACATGTCAGTGGTCTGGTATGTCGACAAACAGGGAGGGACTAGATTTTACCACCTTTGTCGTGAGGCTATGAGAGTTTGGGAATGGGCGATCTCCACCTGTCGCTTTCTGATAGCAATGCACATTCCAGGACAGTCCAACATCCTAGCGGACTGGTTAAGTTGGACTATACTTATGCCTTACAAGTGGTCTCTGAATCCTTCAGTAGCAGAGCAGATCTTTCTGGAGTGGGGTCAGCCTTGCTGCGATCTCTTCGCATCTCTTTCCAATGCGAAGCGCAGTGAGTTCTTCGCTTTGAACTCCCAGCTGGGGGAGTCCCCCAGAGATGCTCTAGTCCATGTTTGGCCTCCTGGTTTTCTGTATGCATACCCTCCAGTACCTCTTATTCCAAGGTTTCTACAGAAAGCTTGTCAACTGGGGAGCAAAGTGATCCTTATTGCCCCGTTTTGGCCTCGCCAGGTATGGTTTCCCTTCCTTTGGTCTCATCTTCTGGCTCCACCTTGGATCTTGGATCCCATTCAGGATCTTATTTCACACCCCTCTGGGGTTCTTCATCCCAGCCTGGACAGTTTGAAGCTCACTGCTTGGCTGCTCCAGTTCCCCTAATTGCTAGGACTCCTGGATTATTCTCTTCAGTCAGGTCTATTCTGCTGGCAGCTCATAAGTCTTCCACCATGAAGCTCTACCATAGCAAATGGAAACGTTTTTCCTTTTGGGCTTCTCAAAGGAGTTTACCCTTTCACGGCTCCTGTTTCTACTATTCTCGATTTTTTAGCAAATATTTTTCAACAAGGAGCAAGCTGTTCTACTATCAAAGTTCAACTAGCTGCCATCTCTCATTTTGACGTGGGCGAGAATTCTGCTTCTCTAGCCTCTTCCAGACTGTGTAAAGCCTTTATTAAAGGTACTTTCCTATTACACCCTCTGGCCAAAGATCCTGTTCCCCCATGGGACCTTACTATGGTTCTTCAAGCTTTGGTCGCTCTGCCATTTGAACCTGCAGCAACCACGGATCTTAAGTTTTTGTGTTGGAAAACAGCTTTTCTAGTGGCTATCACCTCTGCTAAAAAGGTTTCAGAACTGCAAGCATCATCTATTAAAGTTACATACATGATTTTCCATAAAGACAGGGTTTCCCTTCATACCAATCTGTCCTTTCTCCTCAAGGTAGCATCACAAGTTAACATCAATCAGACCATTAACTTACCTGTTTTCTTTCCAAATTTTGCGAATAAAATGGAATAGGCTCCACTTGTTGGATGTTCATAGGCAGTTATGATTTTATTTACACAGGACTAGAACATTTCATAAATCTGATCAATTGTTTGTCATTCTCTAAACCCTTTTTGGGTAAACCTATCTCTAAAGTCACTATCGCTAGGTGGATTTCCATGTGCATCCTACAGGTCTATAAGGATAAAGGTTTGTCTCCTCCGGGTCAGGTGAAAGCTCATTCGACTAGGTCAGTGGCTACTTCTGCAGCCTTTTGGTCGAGAGTCTCATTGGATGATATTTGTTCTGCAGTTACTTGGTCCTCATCTCATACATTTATTTCTCACTATAAACTGGATTTGATTTCTAGAAGGAGAGCATCCTTTGGTTCTGTGGTGCTCCGGCATATCCTAGGGACTCTGTCCACAGGTTGAAGATTAAATGAAGTAAACTACTTCAGATAAAGAAGTTATGTACTCACCATAACGTTCCATCTGAGTAGTTCTACTTCATTTTTCTTCAACCATCCCTCCCTCTTTCCCCCTGGCCTTACCATATGGACAGCCTGTTTGGCTGAAGTTTTAGGTGCGTAAGGTTTTTTTTCAGGTTGGGTTCTCAGTATAAGTGGCAGCAAACTCGATCTGGGGGTTGGAAGATAGTGGAGGTGTATTATGAGTAAGGGGAGGAGCTTGGAGCTCAGAGCAGATGCTAGTGAAATTGCCGGCTTGGATCCGATATGGATCCGGTACCCACAGGTTGAAGATACATGAAGTAGAACTACTCAGATGAAACGTTATGGTGAGTACATAACAACTTTTTCAGCAACATCAGATTCCTGGATGCAGACGATAATTACCAGAGGTTACCATATCCCCTTCGATCTTTATCCAAGGCTGCAAAGGTGAATTACCAACATTCCACCCAGTCAGAGGGATGCAGCAGCTCAAACAATTCTAAAGCTGCTTGAAAAAAAAGTCATCCAAACAGACCAAATAGGATCTGGATTTTACTCAAGGTTCTTTTTAGTGCCAAAAAAGACGAGGGACTGGAGGCCAGTCCTGGAACTCAGTATCTTGAACAAGTTTGTCAGGTAGGCAAAATTGAGGATGGTCACAGTTCAGTCTAGCCTACCATTTCTGGAAAAAGATGATTAGATGTGCTCAATAGATCTTTATGATGTGTATTACCACATAAAAATGGGCAAATGTTCCAGAAGATATCTCCACTTCCAGCTGGGAGCCAGTCATTACCAATTTCGGGCACTGCCCTTTGGTCTCACCACAGACCCCAGGGTGTTCACCAAATGTATGGCAGTAGTAACACTTGAGACTGCTAGGATTCTGGGTGTGTCCATATTTAGATGATTGGCTTCTTACCGCCCTCGCCAAGCATCTACTGCTCCATGCCTTACACTGCACTCTATAACTGGCAGAGATCTTAGGCATCTCAGTAAACAAGGAGGAGAGAGAACCTCTTTTTCAGGTCCTAGATTAGGCACCCACTCAAAGCTTAGAATTCATTGGTGCAACATTCAACATTAGGTCCTGTCTTGTTGCTGTACCTCATCACAGATTACAAAGGTTAAGATCCCAGCTCCAAGTGATACTCTCTCAAGATTTAGTTGCAGTCCATTTAGTCTTACAACTACTAGGGTCAATGGCAGTGACAATCACCCTAGTTCCCCTGGCAAGATTCTACATGAGGCTGCTTCAGTGGCTTCTAGTGTCACAGTAGTCTCTATTAATACATTCCATGTCTTATCCAATCTGCATAACAAACCATTACAAACAAGATCTGAATTGGTGCATGAAGCCAGAACATGAGCTGTGGAGTTGCCACTTTTCACCCCGTCAGCCCACAGCCGTAATGACCATGGATGCATCCCTGTTGTGGTGGAGGAACATTTTCAGGGGAAAACAGTCCAAGGCACTTGGTCCCCCTTAGAGCCCAATCTGCATATCAATGTCCCAGAACTGAGGGCGGTGCTTCTAGTGTTGCAAGCATTCCAATCTGCCCTTCAGTCGGGGGCAATTGCTATCCAGTCGGACAAAATGTCAGTCGTTTGGTACATCAACAAACAGAGAGGAACCAGATCCTGCCCTTTATGTTGGAAAGCCCTGAGAGTATGGCAATGGGCCATAGCTTCCAGCCACTTTTTGATAACAATGTACATTCCCAGGAATTCCAACGTGATGGCGGACAAACTGAGCAGAAACATCCTCTTGCCTCACGAGTGGTCTCTTAATCCATAGTAGCAACAGAGATTTTTCGTCGTTGGGGTCAGCCTTGTTGCAATCTATTTGCATCTCACACAAAACCACAAATGGCAGCAGCTACTTTGCCCTAATCCCCCCTCAGGGGGAGTCACCAAAGGATACTCTAATACATGATTGGCCCCTGGGACTGCTTTATGCTTTTCCTCCTTTTCCCCTGATACCAGTTTTTGAAGAAAGCGCAATGGTTGAGAAGCAAAGTAATCCTCATTGCACCCTATTGGCCCCATTAAGTCTGGTTACCCTTTCTTTGGCCTCACCTAGTTCACCACCCGTGTTAGTCTTACAAACTTTGATTCATCAACCCTTTGAGCTATCAGCCACCTGTGATATAAAATTTTTGTCTTGGAAGACTATATTCCTGGTAGCCATCACATCAGCCAGGAGAATATCAGAATTACAGGTCTTGTGTGTAAAGCACCCACACATCATTTTTCACAGAGAGAGAGTATCCCTTCGGACTAACCCCTCTTTTCTTCCCAAAGTTGTCTCAGATTCAAATATTAACAAGTCCATTGACCTGCCAGTTTTCTTCCCAGACTTTTCAAACAAAGGAGAATATTGATTGCATTTGCTGGATGTGCATAGACAATTATGTTTTTACTTAGGACTAAATCATTCAGAAAATTGGATCAACTGTTCCTGTCTTTTTCAGTTCCTAGATTAAGCAAGCCAGTTTCCGAAGTCACAGTCAGCAAAATAAAATGAGTCTGTCAGCTAAAGTCATGGCTTACTCCACCAGATCAGTTTCCACTTCAGTAGCCTTTCATTCAAGAGACTCTATGGATGACATTTGCGCAGCAGTTACTTGGGCTACCCCTCATACCTTTATCACTCATTAGAAATTGGACATGATCTCCAGGGGAAGAGCATCATTTGGCTCAATGGTGCTCAAGAATATCCTTTTATGGGGCCTCTTAGGACATAAAGTAGCTAGGGACTCTGTCCCAACTGTCATGAATGAATGAAGAGTGACATCAGATAAAGAAGTTATGTTCTTACCATAACGTTCCATCTGTGTTGCTGATCTTCATTCATTCTTGACATCCCACCCTTCAACCCCTCCAAAGACTCCTGGAGGTTCAGAACTAGCTCTGGTTTTCTGATAGTCAGACAAACCTTTCACTTTATTATCTTTATGGGCAAACGCGATCTAAAGGGAAGGGAAGAGAGGCACTATGGGTAACCTTAGCTCGAGAGTTTCTGGCTTGCGCAAGCTTGTTATATTGGCCAAGTTGGTACAAAGCTATGTCAAACCCAGAGCTGTTGGACATGCTCCACTGAAAGAAATCCCAATCCCTCCGAGCTACATGCTCTAGGGACCTAAACCTTGTCACCACAATAAACAGAACATGCCGGAGGGATAAATTCCTGTCCCAGAGACTTTCCATACTCTGGAATAAACTACCTGTCTATATCAAACAAAGCTCCTCATTAGCACTATTCAAGAAAAATCTTGATGATTGAATGGGAAATAGGAAATTCACCCCGGGGATCACCTCTGTGGCTCTACTCAACAGTGGCAGAGGAAAATTATTTTCTTGGGTGGCAAAAGCCTGGGTACCTTTTTGGCTGGGCTTGTATAGGCCCCAGGGCCAATAGCCTAGTACCTATCTATGAAGCGAAACCCAACTGTCAAGAATGAATGAAGATCGACAACACAGATGGAACTTTATGGTAAGAACATAACTTCTTTTTTTCCCTCCACACACAGCAATCAATTGGCAAAATTCTGCTCCAGGACTCCGTGTATGAAAGCCAGAAAGACAGATGCTTTTCTTTTCCTTGAACAGGAATATTCTTGTATGCTCTTCCACTCTTTCTGCTAATATTCAGGATAATTTGAAATATTCAGAAGTACTCTCCAAAGATGATTGTGATGACTTCCTTCTAGCCCAGGCAACAGTGCTTCTTCCTTCCTGAAGAGAGTAATCAAGGGAGCCTTTGGATGTCAGGCTATCTCCAGTTCTGCTTCAGCCACTAATGGTAACAGCTGTTTTAATTCCTCAGACAACTCAGCTTTCCCCTAGGGACCCTGTTGTGTACCACCTACAAGCCAATGAGGCCAGGATGGGGGTAGACACATCATCTGTGACTGAAGGAATGCCTTCCAATGCCAAAAGAAAACCAGTCTTATCAGTTTCAGGGGGAGAGGATTGGGTTTTACATAATAGCTGGGATGAGGACCCTGTGTCCCCTGGTCACTGTGCCTGTTTTAATTCGGTCCTTTTCCAGAGATCCTCCCATGAAAAGAAAAGAGAAAGTAAAAAACTTGGCTTCTCCTTTTTTTATTACATGGAAATGGAAGATTTGCTGAGGTTTGATAGTGAGTTAATTTCTGCTTTTACTGCTCCCAGTTCTTCTGTTGTAATGAAAGGGAGAAGTGTTTCTTCATTTTTTGACTTAAAAAAAATCAGAAGACAAGAATTGAAGGTGGAAGCTTAAGAAGTTTGATGCAGGAGAAAGTTGATACAAGAAGGTAACCCAAACTTTACATCCTTCCTTTTTTAAGGCAAATAAAAAAATTCCTTCAACCTCAGTTCCCTTTTTAAAAAGCAGTTCAAGCAGCAAGATGCCCCTAAATGGGATGTTAAAAAACAATGGCATGGAGGCTCTAAAACAAAAGGAAAAGACTCAGAATCAAGGACAGTTCAAAAAATCAGTGTAACTTATCAGTCTTTTCAGGCCTTGCCCCACCCTTGTTACCTTTTTCCTTTCCCTGAGTCTTTATCTTCCTTTGTGGCACCACATTGTTTTCAGATAATTGGGGTCTGAAAATCATCCACCAGGGATACACTTTTCGGTGGGATTCCTTCCCTCCTTGCAAAATAAATCAAATATCCTTGTTTCCTCTTATTCTGGATCAAATGTTACCTCAGGGAGCCACTCTGGTAGCATAGAGTGATAAAGTCCTCACTGTGGCTCAGCCAACCATGATGGAGAACCAGGGAGTCACCCATAAGGAGGTGTGGTCTAAAGAGATGAGTTGCACTCAGATGAGTGTTGAAAAGTACAGGGGAGGGGGGTAGGGAAAGTGGTTAGGTCATAGTGTAGGTTACTTGTTAGACCAGCATAACTGTGGGTATTGGACTGGGAGGCTTGAATTAGAGTGCTGATAGACCCTGTGTAGGAAATGGGCACTGTGATGGCTGTCAGAATGACAGTAAGGGGGGGGACAAATGTTATCACAAGGAGTCATAGAACCAGTGCTGGCAGACCAGAGGGGTAAAAAAATGTATTAAAGGATTTTTCTGATGCTAAAGAAAAATTAGATTCAGAGACCTGTATTAGACCTCTCCTTTATCAATCTGTTTGTAAAGGTTCCAAAGTTCAAAATGTCCTTTCAGACACTTTTACCTCTGGTTCCTCTACTAGCTTTCATAGTAAAGCTAGATTTAAACAAAAAAATATATCTTCACATTCCCATTGGCAAGCACTTCATATTTATTAAAAATTTTCTGTATCTGGCTCACATTATCAGTTCTCTGTCTTACCCTTTGGACTATATAGATAGGGTTCCAGGGGTATTTACAAAGAGAATAGTTTCAGTAATTACTTCTTGCAGACTTCAAGGCATTCTCATTTTTACTTTCTTATTTTTACATATTTGGATGATTGCCTTATATTTTGCAGACTCTTTCTCCAGTTGTAAAGAATTCTTAGCATTCATAATCTTCTCCTCAGTCTGCGGTTTCAAGTGAACTTATAGAAATCTTCTCTCTTCCCATATCACATATTTTTTCCTGGTATGTCTTTTAGATTCTGTCCTGTGAATTGCTTTTTTCCCTCAAGACAAACTAGAAATGTCCCAAAAGTTTTTCCTGAGTATTTATACTCAAACCAAAGTGTCTGCTAAGGAATTTCATAGGATCCCAGGGTACATAGCTTCTAAAATTCTTATGATGCTCCTGGCCAGACATTACATGAGGAAATGTGAGTTGTACCTAGGTCAGTCTGGACTGACCTCTTCACTCTTTATCTTGTACACCCCAATTTTGGGATTTACCAAGAGGGAGGTTTTGTGGTGGATAGAACAGTTCTGTCTCTCATTCTCCCTTCTGCCTCCTGTTCAGTCTGCCTCCCATTTTCCCTTCTCCTTCTCTTCAATCTGTCACAAGGCAGTTTCACAAGGCATGAAAGTACAAGGTACATATTACAAATTAAACAGACAGAAGCACACACATGTAAAAGAGATGTTGGCAGTAATAATGTTTTGGAAGCTCTAAATCATCTATGGTCTCTGGGACATCTGCAAGTTTTCACAGACAGCACCACATTGATGTGGTGCATAAATAAATGAGGTCATCAGATCTTAACCTATTTGCAAATTTGCTATGATAGTCTAGGAGATAGCAATTCAGCTCCTTTTAACTCTTCAGACTACATACATTCTGGAGCAAAACATTGTAACAGACAAGCTAAGTTGGACCAGAACAGATCCTCACAAATGGATCTTCGCCCTGAAGTATTCCAAGAATTGATCCAACTGTGGGGAACACCTCAAGGTGATCTTTTTACCTCCTGTCAGAGCAGACAACTAAAGATATTCTGTTCTAGGATTCCTTGCAAACAGGCCTGGAAGGTAGATACCTTCTCATTTCCATGGACAGGAATGGTCCTCTTTGCTATTCTACCATTTCCGCTGATATCCATGGGTCTTCCAAAATACAGAAGGACTCTCCAAAGATTGTGAAGGTGACACCCTTTTGGCCCAGGCAACAGTAGTTCTACCTTCTTTTGAAACTGGCTAAAGACAATTACCATAGGCTTCCCCTCAGACTGCATTTACTCACACAAGCAGGGTTTGTTAGTTATGCCCAACCTGAAAACCTTTCAATTGACTCCCTCAGTGATAGACTTTTAATACCTTTTTCTAAAGACGTACAGTGGGTATTGAAGTAAGCTAAAAAGATTGCTACTAGGAAATCATATATATGTAAGAAGAAAATATTTTTTTAGTTTGTGCTATTCAAAGACTCAGGAGCCTCATAATCCTGGCTATCTCTGGTTCCTGATAATTTGTGTCAGTTACTGTCCTCTGGCATGTTTTTCCTCTTCTATTAAGGTTCAGGTGTAGGCCATTTCTGTTTATCTGCCCTTGGACTCCCATTTCAAATCAACCTCAAGCCAAGAAGTTTATGGAGAAGGTTTTACATATCTGTCTACCTAGAAAACAGGTGGCTCCTGCTTGTGATTTTAACTTTGTGCTTGAAAAGCTTACCTTTGTTCCATTTGAACTAGCTCATCAGACTGAAATGAGGTTCTTAACAGAGAAAACTGTTTTACTCATTGCTCTGACTTCAGCTAGGAGAGTATGAATTATCAGGTGAGTGAACGCTATCTTATTTTCCACAAGGGCAGGGATTCTTTGAGAAATAATCTCTCTTTTTTTGCAAAAGTGGTCTAAAGTTTAACTTGAGCTAGTCAAATAATCTGGATGTCCACAGGCGGCTCAGATACTTCCCAAACAAAACTCAGTCTTTCAAGATAGCTAGTCACCTGTTCACCTTCTGTGAATGTAAGAGGAAAGTACATGCAGTGTCAAAGCAGACAATTTCTAGATGATTATCTCATACTATTTCTTTTTGTTATTCTCATCATACAGTAACAAACCATTTTCAGGCAGGGGACTTTGGCTTCTTTGATTGCTTTCTGAAAAGTTTAGACATATCACAGAGACAGCAACTTGGTTCTCTGTTCATATTTTTACAAAGCACTGCAAACTGGATTTCTTTTCAGTGTCCAGAACAGGCTTTACTATGGCCATTCCCTAGAGAAGCCTGGATTCTTAATTTAGTCTCCCCTTTTGCTTTTTAAGCTATGGAAAACTAAACTTTTTCTTTTTAAGATGTGATAATCTGGACTTCTGGAGATACTAACCATACTGCAATGGACTTTTACAATTATCCTCTGTGAAATAAGATTGCTTGTCTGAGCGAGGAACTCACCATAGCAGTAGAATTGTGAGAGAAGAGTAAAGTACTCTAGAAACAACCTTATCTCCTTGTATGCATCAGGATTTCACCTAACCCTGCATATAGTTCATAAAGTTATTTTTATAGTACTGATAAATAAAGGAGAAACCCCTTACAAAGTTCAAGCTGCTTGTTAGTTATTTTATTTGGGAAGCTTAAAGGCAATAAACTTATACTAGCTAGTTTAGAAAAACTGAAGCTGCATGATTTTTTTTATACTGCTAACAGGAAAAAGACCAGTGTTAGGTGCAAGTTTGATAAGGCTTGTACTGGGGACATGTAGGCACTGCTTGAACCACTAAAGACTAATACTGTAATGGACTTCTCCAGTACTTTTTTCAAGATACACTGTTAAGACTAGTCCCTTGGTCAGTTGTACTTTTAGGAGACCTGTGAATTTGCTGTAAAAGTGCTGCGAGATGCATTGACTAAAGCTTCTTTTCATGAGAAGCATTGACTAAGGCTCCTTTTCATAAGTTTAACTGAGAAGCTCAGTAATGCACTTCACAGTAATCTCTAGTAGTGGCTGTCAGAGATTTGTTTCGGTACCGTGACCTGGGCAGTTAGCACACTATTCTATGAACTATTCCAGGAATGTACAGTGTTTCTGGGTTATACAGTGAGCAGAAGACACTGTTGCTATGGGTCATGGTCTTTGATGCCAGATGGCTAACATAATATATCTGAGTACCTGTTTAATGGTATCACTGTCTCCTTAAAAACAGTGCAAGTATTTGTTTGCCACATCTACAGTCTATTTGTTTTAAGCTCTGCTAATTGGCACAAGAGAACTTAAAAGTTGTAAAATGTTCAACTACTAATATCTGCTCCATTTCAGTGGGAGAAGAATGAATGATGTGTGCTATTAGAGGAAATGATTAAATGTAGCAAGAACTAGGTGCTTGCTGCACCACTGTAGTTGCCAATTTAAAGGGGAAAAAGCTAAATTAGTAAAAAAGTTGGATGATGCACGCATAAATCACCTTCTTCATTACAGGGCTGTTGAAAAAATCAGCTGAATACTCGTCTTCTGCCACCCTGTATATTTACTGGTGTCAAGTAGCCATTAAATCACTGTTGATCACTGTAGCAGGCCATTCATATCTAGTGTAAGTTCAATGGCATTTTACTTTTCTGACCTACGCTGAACTTCTACATGTTATAGTCTTCCCAAAATATGTCTGTAGAAAACAGGATGTTTGCTTTTGGATTAATTGCACAGTAATCTTTTATGAAATGTAAAACTAACATTAATGATGCACGAAAACATAACAATACTTCAATATTATTTTGTTCTTGTATGTTCTATAATTAATCTGTATCATTTGTTTTACAATGCATATCATGTCATGGAACATTAATCAGTCTGCTAGTGCTTACAATTTTAGGGACTGCTTTCCTGTGGAGCTTGGGCTTGCTTTGATGAGTTTAATAGAATTGACCTGGAAGTACTTTCAGTTGTTGCTCAACAGATCCTGACTATCCAGAGAGGTAATTTCTTTACTTTTTGCTTCCCTGGCACTATTACATTCAACAGCTAGAAATGCTTATTATAAAATCTTTTTTTACTTTCCTCTTTCTTAGGCATCAGCACAGGATCTGATACATTAGTCTTTGAAGGAACAGAACTGAAGCTGGACCCTACATGTGCTGTATTTATTACTATGAACCCAGGATATGCAGGACGCTCAGAGCTTCCAGATAATCTCAAGGTATGTTGAAGCTGTCATTGTGTTGGCTAAGGGAGACAAATGTGCAGTAAGCTTGTTTCATTCTGTGTATGTATGTGTATCTGCATGTATGCATGCATTTATATATGTAGTTGCATTTGGTTACTGGGAAAGTCTGACTAGGCAAAGCCTCTTTTCAAAGGAAGCCCAGGGAGAAAAACTCCACAAATACACTAAATGATGGCGTTCATAATATATAATATACAGTATATCCCCTTTTTCAAAGGAAGTCCAGGAAGAAAAATTCCACAAATAAATGATAGTTTTTATATAAATATATATATATATATATATATACATATATACATATATATACATATATATATATACATATATACATATATATATATATATATATATACATATACACACACACACACACACACACACACACACACATATATATATATATATATATATATATATATATATATATATATATATATATATATATAGCATACAGTAATTTCACTGACATGTTAATACATAATATAGTACAAAGCATGAAGGTCATTCACACAATGAGTATTACAGAACAGAGAACAATAAGCACAAGTAACAAAAATCAAACAGAAAGATTTTCACAATTGCAGAGAAACCATATATGCATTCATATGTTACTGTGTTTTAAAACATTTTTTTTGTTTTTAAACACCGTTATTAAAGACAGTGTAGACAATTACATAGATACACATGTTGTTGTTGTGTCTTTTGGCTTATCCCGGTTAGGGGTCTCCACAGCGGAACTCCGGTCCGCTAATAAGCTTGGTAGTGGATTTAATAACAGAAAACAAATAGTCAACAGTTTCCATTTTCATCCATTATACATAAATACATTTGTTTCAGCAATCATCTTTCACTCCAACATTACAAACATTGCTCATTTCTTGTCTTCCCTTAAAGCTCACTCCACCTCATGAACATTATTATGTATATATTAGCTAATTGGAGGAAGGGCACTGAGCAAACTGATCTGTGATATATAACATTAAGTATCCTGTTTTTTGCTTATTTCTACGAGTTATTTATAGCACTTTTATTGTCTGCTGCATACTTTTCTAGCTAGTTTCACTGTGTGTCAGGTATTGACTAGAAATTTTCTACAATCGTTAAGCATCTGTTTGGGTTTGTTTGTTCTGATTTCCTGCCAAGGAGTGTATCATATAACTTAATTGTTTGCAGTTAAAAGCATTCTCTAGAGTCTCCTTGCTCCTTTATCTGTTTAAACATTTCTGCAGTTTTTTCTACCTAAGTTAGTGTGGGTAAGTTGTAGCATTGTCCATATTCAGGCTTGTGTTTTGGGCCTAGTTGTTTGTTAGTAGAGGCTGTGTGTCTGAGCACATGTTCCAGGCCATCTTAGTTTAGCCAAAGCCAGTATAGCATTTCTGTGAGAGTGATGTGTTTATGGTCATTGGCTGATTTGGGGTTACCTGGACTAAGGCTTGGAGTAAGCACCTCATTGGTTCTTTCAATATTTTTTTTTAAGTTGTTTCAGGTTTCAACTTTGTTACTTAAGAAGTTAACTTGTGAGTGTTTCTGCCATTTCACCCTGAGCGATTTGAAGGAAGGGCACTGAACAAACTGATCTGTGATATATAACATTAAGTATCCTTTTTTTGTTTATTTCTATGAGTTATTTATAGCACTTTTATTGTCTGCAGCATACTTTTCTAGCTAGTTTCTCTGTGTATGAGGTATTAACTAGAAATTTTTACAATACAATTGTTAAGCATCTGTTTGGGTTTGTTTGTTTTGATTTTTACTTGGTGGCTTTGCAGTTGCCCACCCCTACTGTAAATTTGATCTGGGACACTTCTCCCAGATAAGTGTCATTACCTCATTCTACCTAATACAGGGAAAACATTTGAGAAGGCCACCCCACTTAGTTTCTTAACCTTGAATTATCTTCTGCTCCTCCTTTTTCCCTTTCCACTTTACCAAAAAAAAAAAAAAAAAAATTTCTAAGCTTGTTTCCTGCCTTTCTTGTAAGTAGTCTAGTCCCGATGCAGATTTGCTGTATCCAGGACTGTTTGTAAGTTTCTGAGACCCCAAGCTTTTGTGTTGGAGGAAAGTCTTCTAGCTTATCAGTGGGAGTGGTAAGCACTAGGTAGCTTATCTAAAAAAAAAAAAAACACTTTATGCATCGCCGCTTAGCTAGGGTTAAAGTATTCCTGGCGCCATAAAGTCTGCTGTTCGAATTTCCCTTAGAACTAGCCAGTTTTTGTTTTAGCAATCAAATCTGTTCCTTTGAGCTCGGCACTTGTTCAGAACTCGTTGTAAGCACTAAATAAGCTACAAATTACTACAGCATTCAACTTTCCTCACTTGTCTAAAGAAAAGCAGCTTTTAGTACTTAATAAATAAGTACGTATCCAGGCATGTGTAAGGGTCAGCTCCCGGTGTTTTCTCCTGTCTACCTGATGAATCTGGGCATCTTGGGGCAATGCAGCAATTGCCTCATGTACACAGACAACCCTCTTCTCCTACCACTCAACACTACAGCCTGTGAGAGATGCACTTACATAGCCAAACTGGAAGCAAAGCTCTCTTCACCCAAGACTGGACTAGACAGTCAAGAGGAGAAGGTAAACACTTGCACCACACCACACTCATCACATAGTCCCTCAAACCCTACACCACCAAAACACACACACAGAAACACAAAGCACACACCTGCATTCATGGAGGCCGTCAAAAAAATCTACCCCTTCAATAGGGACCTCCAAAGCAGAAACGCAAGCAACCTCCACCCCCACAACACAACCCAAAAGACACATAGCCGACAAACTCAGTGTGCCACTCAACCACAGCCGATAACGCATAACAACGTACCCAACACTGTAGTCATAGGTGACTTTATAGTCAGGCACACTGATGATCCACTCACCAGGCCAAATAAGGAGAAAGTTATTGTCAGCTTCCTGTCTGGTGCCAGGATCAGCTACATAATGCACGCACTCAGGTCACTCCACAACAACTACAAATACGACTCTGTCATTGTCCATGTTGGTGTGAATGACCTGAGACTTTTCTCCCTGGACTACATGAAAAGAGACTTGGAGGAGCTTTCCAATCTTGTAGCCCAGGCAGGTATGACCCTAGCCCTGAGCAGCATCCTGCCATCACCCAGAATGATACCACAGTACAAGGACAAAATGATTGACTTCAACAATTGGCTAAGCTTCTGGTGTCATCTAAGGGGATCCAGTATCTGTCTGCCTGGGATGACATGATCAACAGACCATGATGCTTTGCCAGAGATGGCCTGCACCTGTCACCCTTGGGATTCTGGATACTTGCTAAGGCTATTGACACCCCTGTAGTGCCTTTTTTAGGCAAGGTTCAAATGACAAATTCACCACCGTAACAGGTACAAGCAAGCAAAATCTGAGGGTAATGCTACTCAGTGCTAGAAATCTAAACCTCAAAATGCACTCACTCGAGGCACTCCTTAAAATGGAGAACATCGACATCTGTGCAGTGATAGAGACCTGGTTCAAGGCTCCAGAGAGCACCCCTGCATTACCAGACTATAATTCATACCACACCTTTCGGCCACCTAACCTGGACTGAAACATTAAAAGCGGAGGCATGTCCATATTCATTAATGATATCCACACCTCCAGGCTAGTTGCTCAGCATAATGCAGCCGAGCTTATCCAAGTGCAACTAAATCTGGGCAAGACCACAATCCAAATTTTAGCTTAATACAGATCCCCAACCATGCTCCTCATTTCTTGATACATTGGAAAATATTAGGGCTCATCCTAACACCCTAATAATGGGCAATTTCAACTACCCCACCATTAACTGGGAAAACTGTTCATGTACCAATTCTTTTGCTCAGTGTTTTCTGGAATTCATAAATTCCACCACCTTGGATCAACTTATCCACACCCCCACCAGGGGCAGCAATATCCTAGACCTGGTCATTACCAACATGGCCAACTCATGTTCCACACCAGAGGTCAGTTCCTCATTGGTCTGATCCGACCACAAGCTAATCATCCTAGACATCCACATCCTGCCCCAACCCCCTATTAGGAAACCACCGTAAAAAATTTCTCCAAAGCCAACTTCATGCTTCTTAAGACAGAAGTGGCAAACTTCAAGACACCCATGCAGACTGACAATAGAGGTACGACTGCTGAATCCTACACAAATGCACTTTATAAGCACTTACACGAGTGCATGGATTGTGCAATCCCTAACAGAACCAAGATGCTTATCCTCCAAAAAAAAGGAAATCAATCTGGTGGTCCTCTGCCATAAACAAACTCTACAACAGAAGAAGGAAACTGTTGCAAAAAAGAGTAAAATCCCATGATTGGAGGAACTCCGTGGTCAGCCTCAGTAAGAAGCTGAGATCCCTCATAAAATCCTCCAAAGCTAGTTACAAAAACAAAATCACCACTGATTCTAAAGACAGCCACAAAGCATTCTATAGCTATGTCAAGAATCTCAATGGCAACACTCAGATCTGCTCTGAGTTACAGCACAATGGCACTAAATATACAGAACCAACTTATATTGCCAACATCTGGGCAGATAGGTTCAGTGCTAACTTTATCCCCCTCTCACTCCCTACAAGACCCATCTCTATACTGGAAGAATGCAAAGTTCCTGTAATCACAGCTGCACAGGTAAAAAACACACTCTCCAAAGCCAAGAACACAGCATCAGTGGGACCTGACAACATCCCAGGTTGCATTCTCCATGAACTACAGAACGAACTGGTAGCCCACCTAAGTACTATGTTCAGTCATAGCCTTACCTAAGGTTTTATGCCCTCTGAATGGCGCATAGTAGTCATCCCACTCCACAAAGGGGGAGCCACCACGGACCCTGGGAACTACTGCCCCATTAACCTAACGAACCTGGTCTTCAAGGCTATGCAACGTATCATCATGGAACTTATAAACAATGACATTGGTAATCTCCAAACTCTGGACCTCACCCAGTTCGGGTTTGTAAAAGGCAGATCATGTCTCCTAAACCTGATAGACTTATTTGAAGAGGTCACCAAAGCCATAGACGAGGGTAAGGTGGCTCACACAGCCTATCTAGATCTCGCCAAGGCTTTTAACACCATCCCCCACTCTGGAATTATAGATAAACTCACTAAACTAGGTATAAATCCCCATGTCACAAGATGGGTTGCCAACTGGCTCACTGACAGAACCCACACTGTGAAAGTACCAGACTCCAAATCTGACTTCAGACCAGTGACAAGTGGAGTATCAGAGGGTTCAGTCCTAGGTCCTCTCCTGTTTGGTATCTACTTCTCTGAAGTACAGGCTAACACAGAAGGTCTTTGGCTAATGACATTCGCAAATGACTGCAAACTAGGAGCCATAATCAAAACTCCTAACGATGTGGAGATCCTACAAAAGGGCCTCACTGAGACAGATGGCTGGTGTCACCTCGAGCTCAATGCCTAAAAGTGCATTGTCATCCCTTTGGTAAAAACTCTGTACCCATGAACTACCACATAGGCAGTAGTCTACTTAACACCGAAAGTGTGATAAGAGAGCTTGGGACACAGGTGGACAGTAGTCTCTCCTTTGATAATCACATTGCCACAGTAGTCAGGAAATCCTTCTACATGGCACACCTCATCACAAAAGGTTTCTCATCCAGGAAAAAATAAGTCATTGTTCCCCTCTACTCGTCACTCATTAGACCCATTATAGAATACATTGCCCCTTTTGGTATGCACCTCACAAGACATCTACAGCAACTGGAAAGGCTGCAGAAATACCTCACAGAGGATTACCGGCCTCAAACAGATGCCCTATGCAGACCTTCTCAAAAAAACTTCAACTTTACTCTGTCACATATCGCCTACTCAGAGGCACACTCTGCCTAACATACAAAACCATGTCAAACCCAGATCTGTTGGACATGCTCCACTTAAAGAAATCCCAATCCCTCTGAGCTACATGCTCTAGGGACCTAAACCTTGTCACAGTAATAAACAGAACATACAGAAGGGACAGATTCCCGTCCCAGAGACATCCCATACTCTAGAACAAACTACCTATCTATATCAAACAAAGCTCCTCATTAGCACTCTTCAAGAAAAATCTTGATGATTGGATGGGAGATAGGAAATTCACCCTGGGGATCACTTCTGTGGCTCTGCTCGACAGGGGCACAGGAAAATAATTTTCTTGGGTGACGAAAGCCAGGGTACCTTTTTGGCTAGGCTTATATGGGCCCTAGGGCCAATAGCCTAGTACCTACCTATGAACATACAGATATTTCAGGCATGGACATTAATGCCCTTCTAGCCTGCCAATATACCAAAACAGTTGTTCCCATAATTAGTTTCCAAGCTCTTAAATATCTAAGCTAGTGCTTGCTTTAATGTACTTTGGTAGTCTATTCCATGTATCAGCTGCTCTCTCAGAGAACCAATTAGCACTCTTCTCATTCGTACAGAATCTTCTACATAGGTTGTCTAATGATTCTTTGCTATTTTTTGATAACCCCAAACATTCCCAAAGGCAGTTGCCTCTAAATGGCCTATATACCTGAATAAGATCTCTTAAATATCTATATGAGACATTGTACAAGTTCAGATATTTTTGTCTTTCATAATCACTTAAATTTTGACATCCATGAATGCCCTTGGTATATTTCTGCTGTACTCTTCCCAATTTGCTCATGTTTGTTTTCTAATAAGGTTTCCATTGTTATTCCATACTCAAGTTTGGGTCTAATGCAATTAACAAACAATGACTTCATCATTTCTGATTCCTAAACTTTATAAATCTTTTTATACAATCATAGTTCTATAACTATAATTAACCAATTTCTTGATATAATTAGAAAAACTCAAAGCTGGATCTACCTATATACCCAGGTCCTTAAACGAATCTACAGTTTCAATCATTGTGTGCTGTATTAAATATTCACCTTTCAACTTATGTCTCCCAAATCGCATATGTTTAGTTTTTGATGTATTTATCAGCATATTATTCTCCTGTGTCCTAATTGTCATTTTAGTCAAGTTCTTTTACAGATATGCCCTTTCTGTAACACTTGTAATCAGTTTACCCAATTTTAAGTCATCTGCATACAGACTGTAGAACACCTCTGATGAAAAACATAAGTCTGAAAGATACAGTCTAAATGAGTTTGGGCCTTGGACAGAGCCCTGTGTGACACCCTGACTGTAACCAGGAATTTTACCTGTCCAATTGCTATATTATACTTGCCATGTCCTGTTTCTAAGTCATGCAGCTGTCCATCTTGTCAGGAGTACATCAATACCTAGTTGTTCTAATTTATTGATCATTGCTTTGTCTATGACTCTGTCAAATGCTGAAGTTAAATCTATGTAAATGGGGCGTGGCCAAGGATGAACACAGGATAGCAGCAGATTTCTTCAGCTCCACCAATTTCATTACATTGACAGGAATTAATTACTTAAAAAATTAATTCTTGAAGTAATTTTCTTTCTAAATATGTTTGTTTTATATAGTTCTTGAACTATATCTAAAAAAGAAAGGAAATCTTAATAATATTCCTGTCAGAAATTACTTTGGAAATTTTCCTGTCAGTTGTCTGAAATGAGTTCCAGTAAGACAAATTCTCAAGACTCCAGCATCAAGAAAGAACTTCAGTCTCTGATAATTATAGTCCAGCAACTTACTGCTAAGATGGATAAAATGGATACTAAAATAGACACTTTCATAGAAAAAACTACAAAACAAATAGACTTGTTACATATGGACCTGCAACAACAGAAGATCCAGATGACAGGCATAGAAGAAGCTGTGAATGACATGGAAAATAAAATACAAGAAGAGGAAATCAACATTGAGTTTCTGCTGAAACAAAATACACATTTACAAACAAAGCTGGATGACCTGGAAAATAGATCTAGGCGCAATAACATTAGGATTTTTGGACTGCCAGAAAATATTGAAGGTAACAATATTACTTCTTTTTTAACAACATGGCTCCCTAAAACTTTAGATTTACCAGAAGCATTCTCTTTTGGTATCGAAAGAGCACATAGATCTATAGCTAATACTAACTCTAACAAAAACTAACCTAGATCAGTTCTAGTTAGATTTCTATCATCTTTTGATAAAGAGATGGTTCTTAAATCTGCTTGGGCTAAAGCTCCTGTTAAGTTTAATGAGACAACTGTGCGTTTTGACAATGACTATTCTTCCATGGTAATTGCTAAAAGAAAAGTTTTTCTGCCACTAATAAGGGAGCTTAAAAAAGCACAGTTTAAAACATACCTTCTGTTTCCTGCCAAGCTTAAAATCTTCCTTCCTGATGGTCCTAAGGTCTTCGATGATTTAGACTCTGCTTTACTGTTTGTCAAAGAAAAAGGATTTTGGATAAAATAGAAGAAATGGAATGGGCTAGTTCTTCATTAAAGAGATTGGCAACTGAAGCTTCCTGGAAGACTTCAGAGAAGAAGAAGAGACTAAAAACAAATGATTTGTTATATGTTTTTTTCTCTCTCATCATTTTAGTTCATTATTAATCTTTTGAATATAGTTCCTGCATTTCCAGAAAGCCACAAATATTTTGGAAAAGATTTAATCAAAGTTATTCTCTATGTGCAAAGAAATGTTTTGTTTCATAACCAGTCAAAATGCCTGAGGATTTAATGGCAGGCTGTGACTCGATTTGTTTTCTTTCTGAAAAAGTAAGATTAGTAATTTGATACATTTTTTATCTTTATCTTTTTTTTCCTTCTTCTTTTATTATTTTCTTTGTTTAAACAATGACATTCTATTTAGATTATGTAGTGGGTAAAGGGTGGGGAGGGCAGGGAGAGAACAGTAATGAAAATATCATTAATAGAATAATAACATATTTATTTCTTGTAAAAGTTTATAAGTTCTTCAAATGCTATTTCTAATTATACTTTCTTGATTATACTGCTTATGCTTGTTTGTAAATAATCTGTCATGCTTTAACTAATAATAATCAGAACTAAATAAGAGTAAATAATATGTTTTATTTTTAACTCTATTAATATAAACAGTAAGTAACATTCCATTGTATATACTTCTTACAGCTTTCTCTTACATTTTTTATTTCTGCCTCACTCCTTTTATTTTCTACTCTCTTTTCTTTTCTTTATTAATATATAGAAATGCTTTTGACTGTGTGGGCGCAGTGAATAATAGGATTTGTATGAAAATTGAGTTGGGAGAAGAATGCTGAGTTTTATTGCTTGTTGGTAATTTTGAGTTTAATTTCACTTGCATAGAGGCTGTGATGATCTGTGGAATACATTGTGGAGGTTCTGTCATGTTTAGATGCATTTACACTGCTAAATGAATGTTTGTCAGTAGTTTTTAATAAGTTTCCCGCCAAAATATTAAGAGAGACAATCTGGGATGTGGGCTGTCTTATGCACAATGTCCTTGAGTTACCTCAGAATCTTCAAATCACAGAATTCTCACAGAGAAACTGAAAACAGTTAGTATAAACATTGACAAGGTTATCACACTGACACACCACAGATTCAGGAAAAATACTCTGTTCATAAAATATGTCAGTTATAATGAGTTTAAATGATGTAGTTTCTTGTAGTAAGTAAATGTCTTATTTTAGAAGGCATAAAAATGAAACATTTATTTAAATGTTTTTGAAAATCTACTTAACAGCAGCATAATAATCTGTGTTAAAAATTTGTGTTCCAAACATATACTTTACTATAACTCATTTAATTCATCTGATTGACAAACATAAATAATCTTATAACTCTATTCTGGAAGAAATGTCATGTGATATATTTTAAAGCAGTAGGTTAGCATGATTGTAAAATCTGGTTACCAATATGTGTTTGCTGTGCATTGTTTTGTATAAAGCAGACAGATTTATTCTGGGGACAGCAAGTGGGATGGTGCTCTGCAGGGACACAATTCAGTGAGATCATATATATATATATATATATATATATATATCTATATATATGTGTGTGTGTGTGTGTGTGTGTGTGTGAGTGTGATGGCTTTTTTCTGAGAGTCTGCATGGCTATCCAATATGATTTGTAATGATTTCTATGAATACAATGTTTTACTCTATTGACAAAATGAATGTTTGCCACAAGTTTTAATAAGTTTCCCGCCAAAATGTTAAGGGAGACAATCTGGGATGTGGGCTGTCTCATGCACAGTGTCCATGAGTTTCCTCAGAAGCTTCACTCACAGAATTTTCACAGAGAAACTGAAAGCAGTTAGTATAAACATTGACAAGGTTATCACACTGACACACCACAGATTCAGGAAAAATACTCTATTCATAAAATGTGTCAGTTATGATGAGTTTAGATGATGTAGTTTCTTGTAGCAAGTAAATATCTTATTTTAGAAGGCATAGAAAATGAAACATTTATTTAAATGTTTTTGAAAATCTACTTAACAGTAGCATAATAATCTGTGTTAAAAACTTGTGTCCCAAACATATACTTTACTATAACTCATTTAATTCATCTGATTGACAAGCATAAATAATCTTATAACTCTATTCTGGAAGAAATGTCATGTGATATATTTTAAAGCAGTAGGTTAGCATGATTGTAAAATCTGGTTGCTAGTGTGTGTTTGCTGTGCATTATTTTGTGTGAAGCGGACAGATCTGTTCTTGGGACGGCAAGTGGGATGGTGCTCTGCAGGGGCACGGCTCGGTGAGATCAGATATATGTGTATATGTGTGTGTGTGTGTGTGTGTGTGTGTATGTATATATATATGTGTATGTGTATATGTATGTGTGTGTGTGTGTGTGTGTGTGTGTGTGTGTGTGTGTGTGTGTGTGTGGGGGGGTATGTGTGTGTGTGTATATGTGTGTGTATATGTATGTGTGTGTGTCTGTGTTTATGTGTGTGATGGCTTTTTTTTTTTAGGTAATAACGCAGGTGTTTCTGAGAATCTGCATAACTATGCAATATGATTTATAATAATTTTTATGAATACAATATTTTACTCTATTGACAATAATGAGTTTAAGTAAATGCTCATATACAAACAATTCAAGATTTTTTGGAAGCTGTTGATAGAATTCACATGACAGAAAATAGATGCATCTTAATGCATGTAATGTCTGAATCATATTAGCCAAAGTTTTTGATTTAAATGAATGTTAGAACATAATTTTCTCTCCTCTTGATTTCTAACATTAAGATTATTTGAATGCTATTAGAATACAAGTGTTATATATTACATAGATCTATATAATAGTATGAACAGTTTTAAAAAAAAAAAAAAAAAAGTTTATTTTAGTTTATATGATGCTGTTTTACCAAATGTGTAGTTTTGTCTTGATAGATAATTGAATTGAAAACTGTTAACCTCAGTTAAATATAACTAGTATTAAATTGATAAGGTGGTAGCTGAGGTACTGCTGCTTAGGGTAGGGGTTAACTTGAGTAGTAAATACTGCTCTAAGTTGGAGTTTTCAACTCCAGGCGGGATGCAAGGTTTAATCCTTACATTATTTTCACTTGTTCATTGTTATATGTATATAGTTTTGACATCCACAATATATTTTGTACACTCATTGTCACTACAAACAAAATTGAATCCTATACAAAATCCCATAAGAGATTTAATAAATACAGCTATGTTTAAAGGTACACCTAAAGAGGAGATGTAACATTATTTATCTTGTTATTTGTTATTTCGATCATAAGATTCTTGAGTTTTAAAAATGCCAAATGACATCTTTAAAAGGAATTTCTTTAAACATTAATGGATTGAATAATCCGTGTAAAAGGGCAAGCCTAATAAAATACATTAATCTACACAAGGCCAATCTAGTCTTCCTGCAAGAAACCCATCTCTTGAAAAAGATATTGATAAACTAGCCACTAATAAGTATACAGTATTGGTTAGTTCAGAGCACACTCAGAAAAAAAGAGGAGTGGCTATTTTATGGAATAAAAGTATGCCCATTCCTAAAACCATTAAGTCTTATCAGGATGACAAAGGAATGTTTTGTATGGTTACAATACAAATTAATGGGAAGACTTACACTTTAATTAATGTATATTGGATACCTGGAATTGGTATTAATACAGTGAAACATCATATTGATAAGATCATATCATTCTCTGTAGGGGATATTATTTTAGCTGGTGATTTTAATTGTATACTACATGAAAGTGATACTACCACTATAAAGAAAACAAGAATTACATCTAATGCAAAACATTTAAATGATTTTGCTAATTCTTATCATTTGAATGATATTAATAATCAGATAGAGTCAAAATCATTACCATACACCTTTTTTTCTAACAGATACAAAACTTATTCAAAAATAGATAGGGTCTTTATTTCTAACCAGATGGTAACAGATTTAATTAATTCCAAAATCATTTCATGTCCTATATCTGATCATAACTCAATTGTTTTCGAATTCATGATAAAAATACTCATAATGTTCAGATCAAAGGATACCAGCATACTTAACTCAGCTAAAAGACTATAAAGAATATATACTTTCAGAAGTACAACATTTTCTAGACATAAATAATACTCCTGAAGTCTCCATTGTCTATGTTTGGGATGCCTTAAAATCATATCTATATGGACAAAGTATCAGATGGTATAATAACAAAAGGAAATCTTGGGAGAAGGAATTGTTAGATATTCAAAGTAAACTAGACTCTTATAAACATAATAATAAAGAAAATATTATGGACAAGAAAGTTATTGAAGAAATAAACAAACTAAATGAGAAATACAAAGAAATTTTAACTCATAAAGTTAAAATAACTTTAGAGAAATACAAGTTTTTGTCTTATTCAATAACCCCAAATACTTACATAGACTTAAAAATAAAACAAAAAGATTGAATAAACAAAACCATATCAAAGAAATCTTTTCTCTAAGGAAAAAGAAGAATGTTTCTAGTATACCAGAAATACTGGATGAATTTAGAAATCACTTTCACAAGATTAACCATAACAACATTAACATGGAACCTAAAGATAAAATAAAGGAGTTTATAACCACAAACATGAATAAAAAGCTTAATAAACAACAGATTAAACTATTGGACAAGAGTATTTCATATACAGCAGTTATTACACAAATAAATAAGCTTAAATCAAACAAAGCACCGGGTAATGATGGTATTATACCAGAAATATATAAAATCCTTTCTAAAACTACATATTCATTAATACATAAGGTTTCTATTCTGGCCCAAACTGAGTTAATAACCCCCCATTTTGGCAATATACATTTATTTCACCAATTTTAAAACCTAATAAAGATCCAACTAGATGTTCTTCATATCGACCCATCTCATTACTTAATGTTGATTATAAAATGTTTATGAGTATTTTTGCTGATAGATTGAAGACAATTATCCCCGGCATTATAGACATAGATCAGACGGGCTTCATTGTAAATAGAAATACTTTTGATAATATAAGAAGAACTTTAACATTAATTGATTTTGCAAATAGGAAAAAGAAAGATTTAACACTTATTAGTCTTGATATAGGTTCAGCATTTGATTCAGTAAGTTGGGACTATCTGTTTACCTTACTGAAATGCACAAATTTCTCTGATGCATTTGTAAATTTAATTGAGCATTTATACAAAGGAACGCTGGCTTATATTAAGGTAGGAACATATGTTTCACAAAAAATACCCATTCTTAAAGGTACAAAGCAAGGATGTCCACTTTCTCCACTATTATTCACTTTAGTAATGGAGCCTTGGGCTAATTTGATTAGAAACAGTACTGACAGAGAGGGTTTTGAAATAGAAGAAAATACATCATCAAAAATTCAACTTTTTGCAGATGATGTTCTAATTACATCAGCAGGATCTAATTCTTCTATGCAGTCTTTATTTGATAAAATGATGAATTTTAAAAGTATTTCTGGTTTAATATTCAATGAAGAAAAAACTAAAATACTACCTATATATACACGAAAAAATACTCTCATTAGTGATTTTACTAAATATGTACCCAACTCAGGTCAGATAACTTATTTAGGTATAATACTATCTAAAGATATTAAATCTATTATATATAATAACTATAATACCTGTTTTCTTAATATACAAAATCTTTTTAATACCTGGAATAATATGTTTTTACTATGGAGGAGAGACTTACAATTATTAAAATGATAATATTCCCCAAGATTTTATACTTAATACAATCAATAATACTTTCACCTACAAAATAACTATCAAGAAACTGAATACACTACTGTTAAATTTCTTATGGGCACCTAATAGACCTAGGATTGCATTAAAGAAACATACTAATAGCTGGTCTCAAGGGGTATTTCTTTTCCAGACTTTAATTTATATATTATCTCTTCTATTATAAAAGTTATTACTTTATTAATAGATCGGTCATATATCATAAAATGGAAAGATTATTGGGAGCTAATTAGTATGCACTTCATGAAAATCTCCTTAACACATAAAAATATGATTATAAATAACTCCATGTTGTGGTTGCTAAAGGAATTTTGTACTTCACCTATTACACCTAAACATATGGTCTGTTACCCATTAAATATTATTATTAGTTATCGTAACTTTATATTCATGCACCCTAAGTATAGGGAATGGAATTTTATTATATTCCTATAATTTATACTCAGGGTATGCTTATGTCATCTACTTCTGAAGGAGCTCATTTAGCTATAGATAATAATCTAAAGTACTGGTATCAGCTGATATCTGATAATAAAGTTAAAAATCTAGATTTCTTAAAACAAGAATTTGATCTAAGAGAAACTTGCTGGTTAGAGGTTCAGATCTTTAGACAACATCTCATTGATAGAATAGATCTAATGTCTATAACAGTTAAAGAATCTATTCCAAAACTGATTGATTACTTGATAATAAATTTACAGCATAAAGTTTCTGATAAAGGTAAACTTTCATATATACATAAAATTATCAGACAAGAAACTTTTTACAATGTAGATTCATACTGGAATTATTTCACCTCTATTAATGGGGACCCACCAACTCAACAAGATAAACAATATATATTGGAATCTGCTTATAGAACTACATCTTCCATTGTCTGGAGACTTTATACATGGAAATTTTTACATAGATCTTTTTATACACCTTTGATGATGAATAAAATTAATAATAAAGATAATCTATGTAAGAGATGTAATGTAGAAATTAATGCTGACTGGGCTCATATGTTTTATGACTGTATGAAGTTGAAAGAATACTGGAAGTCAATTAATGAATTTTGCAGGCTCTTTTTACAGATAATTTCATTATTTCTAAGTCTCTTATATTATTCAACACACCTGTACCTCAATGTGTTAAGATTAAGCTTCCCTTGTTATGGTCTATCCTAGCAGTGGCTAGGAAAATAATAACTAGAAATTGGATTTCAGATACACCTCCTTCGTTCAGTGAATTTAAAAATGTTATGAATATAATGTGTCATATGGAAATAAGCACAATTAGAATGAGAACAACTAGAAAAACATCACATTTTATTGTATGGGATAATTTACAAAATTTGTTAAAAAAAATTCTAATTTCAATAGCACAGTATTTTAGTTTAATTAATTGATCTGATTGTAGTGGATGTCTTTGTAAATACTTTAGTTGTTTTGTTGAATATTATAATAATACCTATTTTTAATTATTTGTATAAAATTGTTATGATATTTCTCTTATATGTTAAAACAATAAACTTGTTTTGAAAAAAAAAAAAATCTATGTAAATTACATCACAGTACAATTTTTCATTCACGGCTGTTATTATATTGTTATACAACATCATGCTGCGGTGGTAATATATCTAATCTGTTGTTGTTAATCTTTGTTCATTCCTTATTGATGGGTTATCGGTTCCGTCCTCAGAACCGAGCCGGCCAATATCAAGTTCACATCAGCCAAAAACTCTCGAGCCAAGGTCCTACCCAGAATGCTCTGCTCCCTTTTACCACAGATCTCGTTTGCCGCATTGCTGAACAGCCGCATCAAGCCACTCTCTCAGCTAAGTGTCTAATTTTTGACAGTTTATATATATTGTTATTTTTTTTTAATTTTTTTCTCAAAAGTTTAACCCTATTGCACACTTTAGACTCTCTCCCTTTAGTCTTTTCCCTTTATTACCCTCTTTCTTACCTTGTGGTAATTCTCCATTACCATAATCCTTCCTTTTCTCTTTTTACCCTTTATTTGGGTAGCCATTATTCTTCCTTTTACTACTGTGCTTCTTCTCCACACCAGTTATGTCAGATAAGAAAAGTTCCATTGGTTTCAAGCAGTGCAAGGATTGTGGCCGCAAGTTGCCACTTTCCGATGGCCATGACTTATGTATCTACTTTCTTAATGTCTCCCATTTGACTGTAGATCCTCCCTGTGGGATTTGTAAAAAACTTCTCTACCAGGACTCTCAACGAGAGTAAGAATAAGTTCATTTTGATAGGTCTCCACAAGTCTCCTTTCTCTGAGGCTATTTCTGGGTCGGAGGGCTCACCCCCTCCTGTTAAGGCATTCTTCCTCTTCTTCATCGAATCACCTTCTTTCTTCTCCCTCTGAAGATCGTAGGGAGTCAACTCACAAGAAGGTGAAATTGATTACTACTTCGGCACTGCTAACTGTGACCCTGTCAGCTCCAGGCTTGGCACTGCCCCGAATGATCCTGACTACAGTCATGTCTCCTTTATTGGTATCGGCACCGGAGTTCTCGGTGCAGACAATTACTGTTCTGACAGTTCTGTCACAACCCCTAACGGCACCATCAATACAGGTTCAGTCCCCTTCGGCTCCAAGTATGACTCTTCTGTACTCCACGGCGCAGACATTTTCAGCACCGACATGTACTTCGATGCAGTCCTTCTCAGCACCATCATTATTTCCGGTGCAGACACTTTCCAGTACGGCACCATACCCTTCAGAGCAGACGTTTGCCTTTACTGTGCAGACACCTTCAACTACTATGGTGCTGACATCTTCGGTGTAGACCTTTTCTACACCATTTTCTTTGGTGCAGACTCCTTTGGCTCTGAGCTCTGCACTTATTGAGTTAACAAGGATCAAATATTCCCCTTCACTGGATCCTTTTGCAAGCAGTCAGTATAGTCCTTTCCTAGAAAGGCCAGAATCGCCATCAGCCTTCTCCATGAGGACAACCAAGAGTCTTTCTGAGCAGGATGTGTTGCAGCTTGTTGACCAGTTGCTTGTGGCCAGAGGTCTCTCTCAACCATCGAAGTACACGTTCCCTCATTCACGTGAGCATATTTTGCCTCAAACCCCAATGTATACTCCTCGTTCAACTTCCACTCAAGTTTTGAAGCTATTACTCCAGCAACAGCTTCCCTCCCTCTGACTCCAGTAGTGGATCTCACTTTGGAACCAGAGTTGTCCTTGTGGCCCTCAGTGCACTGGGCATTGGGCTGTTCTCAGGCCAGTGGCTGTGCCATTGCAGAGGGCATTCCTGGTTCCATACCGATTTTTTTCTATGGCACCCTCCAGGAATGCTCTCTCTCTCTTATGGTTCACAGCCCTCATGAGACTCCTGGTCTGGGGGCGGGATCGTCGGGGTGGGGTGTGACTCCGGTTCCAAGGTTGTTGTGCTCTGTTCCGGGCTCCCATCCCTCCTTGGGTGGGCCAGCCTTCCAGGCCATGGAGATGGTGCTTGCTTCCACTGACAAAGCTCATTTTTCAGAGTCCTCTTCCCCCCTCTGTGCCACAACTGCCACAAGCTTCAACTCCCGGACACTGGGCACAAGAACCTCAATTCTCTCCTCCTCAGGAGATACCCTCTTTGCAGTCTTCCCCAGAACCTCCCACTGAGGAAGCACCCTGCAAAGCATCATGTAAGAGGAAGCACATGGACTCCACTGAGGAGTCATGGACTGAAGATATGTATTTTAATGACAGGGAAGGGTCCCCATAGTCACCCTCTGATGAGGTGTCCTTTGGTGACATCCTCAAGATCCTTAGACAGAGGGATAACTGGAAGCCCTCTAATCCTTCCTCTAAGGAATCTGTATTCCTGCAGGCTTTTCGTGCCTGGCCCCCTACCTCCTGGGTCACTCCACCTGCCGATGAGCTCATCCAGCTCATTGTGCAGCATGCATGGAAGGCTCCTGATACCATGGAAGCAATACCTAAGAGGCCAGACAAAATATTATCGCCCCCCCCCGCAGTGTGCCCCCACTGGTCACGTGGTCTTCCAGTAGATGCTATGGTGGTGGCAGCTGCTACTAAGAAGGATTTGGCAGAAGCGAGCCAAACTGTCCATCCACCCAACAAGGAGTCCCGGGTGATTGACAGATTAGGGAAGTGTGTGTTTTTTTCATCGACCTTCGCCGTAAGGTCTTTGAATTATTTAGCACATTTTGCCAGGCTTCAGCGAAATCTTATCAACCAGTTCTCTGAAACCTTGGCAGGAACTCTTTCTGACGAAGTCCGTGATAATGCAGTTTCTCAGATAGCCACCCTAGAGTCCATTTCCAGCTCTTCCATGCATCTTATTTCTCACACAACGGAAGGGGTGGCTAGAGCGCCGGACGACATGCTTGGATGCGCCTTTGTGACTTTGCGGACTCCTTTAAGGCTTCCTTCATGAATGCCCCACATAGAGGCTGCTTCTTTGTTTGGCCCTGAAGTCAAGGATACCCTGGCACAGTGTGAACAAGATGGCAAGATCATATCTGCCATTTATGTCAGACACTCACCTCCTTGGCAGTTCTATTCCAGAAATCAGAGGAGAGCGGAAAGATCTGACACAAGAAATCACAGGGTTCTTTCTGGCATGCATGTGCCGAGTTTTCCCCTAGAGGCAGAGGGGAAAACTCCAATGGAAGATGCCCTTTTCGGGGCAGAGGAGGTCCACAAAACCGGGGTTCCAGATATTCTTTCCCTGGCCAACCCTACCAGTGTTCTTGAAGTGTTGCCTGTCTGCTCACCTCTGGAAGAGGTCAGGGGTCATTTCTCCTTGTACCCCGCTGCCTGGCAAAAGATAACTGACTCTTGGCTACAATGGATTATATCCAGAGGCTTTTACATCCCCTTTCATCTTTGCCCTCTCTCATCAAGAATGTTACCCGACATTCCACTCAGTGAAAGGGAAACAGCAGCACACAAAATTAAAAAGCTGCTACAAAAAAAGAGTCATCCAGACGGTCCCCCTGACCAGATAGGATCTGGATTTTACTCAAGGTTCCTTTTATTGTCAAAAAAGACAGGGGACTGGAAACCAGTTCTGGATCTCAGTACACTAAACAAATTTATAAAAACAGAGAAATTCCAGATGGTCACGGTTCAGTCTATCCTTCCTCTTCTGGAAGATGATGATTGGATGTGCTCTGTAGATCTTCAAGATGCGTATTACCACATAAAATTGGACAAACGCTCAAGAAGATACCTTTGCTTCCATATAGGAGCCTGTCACTACCAGTTTCGAGCCCTGCCCTTTGGTCTCTCTGCAGCCCCCAGAGTGTTCACAAAATGCATGGCAGTGGTTATTGCTCACTTGCGACTTCAAGGATTCTAGGCGTTTCCATACCTAGATAACTGGCTCCTTACCTCCGCACCAAGCGTCTACTGGAAGAAGCCTTGCAGTATACTCTCTTACCAGCTTGAAGCCTGGAAATCACTGTAAACTGTGAGAAATCCAACACAACCCCAACTCAGTCTTTGGAATTTATAGGGGTACTGTTGGACACAAGAAATTACACAGCATCCCGCCCAGAACACAGACTTCAGAGAATAAGACAACCACTGCTCTGTCACCACACATCCCCAGCTCGATCTGTACTTCAGCTATTGGGGTCAATGGCTGCTTTAATTACCATTGTTCCTTTTGCCAGATTCCACATGAGGCTTCTCCAGTGGCTACTTCTTACTCACTGGTACTCTCTACATCTTTTTTCTTTTCAAGCAAGTGTAACTCAGAGATGCAAGCAAGATTTACTCTGGTGAACGTCTCGAAATCCCCAACAATGGTCTCGCTCTTTCAACTCCCATCAACCGATAGCCATGGTGACCACAGATGCCTCCCTGATGGGGTGGGGTGGGGGGGGGGCTATGTCAGGGAAACTCAGTCCAAGGCACCTGGTTGGAGATGGCCCTTTTGTATATCAGTGTTCTGGAACTGAGGGCGGTGCTTCTAGCATTGCAAGCATTTCACTCCTTCCTTCCATCAGGGACTATTGCAATCCAATCAGACAACATGTCAGCGGGCCTGGTACATCAACAAACAAGGAGGCACCAGATCTTACCTGTTATGCCAAGAGGCCTTGAGAATATGGCAATGGGCGATAGCTCACAACCGCTTTCTGATTGCAACGCACATTCCTGAGAGCTCCAACATGATAGTGGACAAATTGAGCAGGTGCAATTCTACAGCCTTGTGAGTGATCCCTCAATCCTCTGATAGTGGCAAAAATCTTCAACCACTGGGGCCAGCTTTGCTGCGACCTATTTGCCTCCCCATTCAACTACAAGTGCAGCAACTACTTTGCCCTGATCCCCCCTTGGGGACAGTCACCAAGGGAAGCTCTAGTCCATGCTTGCCCTTCGGGTCTTCTTTATGCCTATCCTCCTCTCCCCCCAGCTCCCAATTTCTAAAGAAAGCATGACAGTTGAAGAGCAAAGTGATCCTCACTGCGCCATATTGGCCTTGACAAGTCTGGTTTCCCTTCCTCTGGCCTCACCTGCTAGATTAACCGAGGATCCTCAATCCATCCCCAGTGTTGATCTCCCATCCACAGGGTCTGATTCACCCCAATCTAACAACCCTGAAACTGACAGCTGGTTTCTCCACTTCCTATGATAGCCAGGCATGAAAACCTTTCATCCCCTGTGCGCAATATTCTTTATTGCATTTCATAAATCGTCCACCAGATTAATCTATCTTAACAAATGGAAGAGGTTCTCTCTATGGGCAGCAGATAAAAAAATAGACCCCTTGTCAGCCCCAGTCTCGGTGGTATTGGATTACTTATCTCATCTTTTCCACTCTGGGGTGTCTGCCTCTACTACCGTGTACATTTAGCTGCCATCTCAAATTTTCATATTGGTTTTCAAGATTCTTCACTTATGTCACATAGACTCTGTAAGACTTTCTTGAAAGGGGTTGTACAACTAAAACCTCCCTTTAGAGAACCCGTACAACCTTGGGATTTGGCTTTGGTTCTGCAAGCATTAACAGCTCCACCCTTTGAACCTGCATCTTCTTGTGATGTAAGATATTTCTCTCTTGGAAAACTTTGTTTCTGATTGCAATCACTTCGGCCAGGTGATTGTCAGAACTTCAGGCCTTATGCATCAAACCTCCCTATCGTATCTTTCATAAGGACAGGTTATCACTAAGAACCAATTCTTCCTTTTTACCAGAAGTCGTGTCAGAGCAATCTGTCAACCAGTGTATTGATCTCACAGTTTTCTTTCCTAACCATTCCAAAAAGGGAGAGTATTGCCTGCACTCCTTGGATGTTCATAGGCAAATACGATTTTATCTGGACTGAACAAAATCTACCCATAAATCAGACCAACTGTTTCTGGCTTTTTCTGGACCTAGACGGGGTCATCCTTTATCAAAAGTTACATTGGCTTCATGGTTGAGAAATTGTATTACATTTATCTACAACAAAAACAATCTCAGCTTGCCTCATAGAGTCAAAGCACATTCTACAAGATCTATGGCAACTTCAGCAGCTTTCCATGTTAAGGCTTCCCTCAGTGATGTTTGCTCAGCTGCAACTTGGGCCAAACCTCATACCTTTATTCTTCATTACAAATTGGACTTGGCCTCGAGGTAGAGCTTCCTTTGGCTCCATGGTGCTCAGGAATGTCCTTCCATGAGGGCCACCCAGGAGTACAGGTAGCTGGGGACTCTGTCCCATCAGTAAGGAATGAATGAAGATTAACAACATCAGATAAAGAAGTTATGTCTCACCATAATGTTCCATCTGTGTTGTTGTTCATTCATTCATTACTTTCCACCCTCCGTCCCCTTCCGGAGGTTCTTGGTTGATCTCATGTACTCCTTTCTTGTAGGTCTGTTATGACCAGAGGTAGCCTCTACTTTTATCTATCAACTTGAAAACTTGATCTGAGGCAACAGGGAGCAGAGCATTCTGGGTAGGACCTTGGCTTGAGAGTTTTTGGCTGATGCGAGCTTGATATTGTCCGGCTTGGTTCCGAGGACAGAACCGATAACCCATCAGTAATAAATGAACAACGATCAACAACACAGATGGAACGTTATGGTAAGACCTAACTTCTTTTTTTCAACATATGCATGCTGTTGTATGATTTTAAGTCCCACCCTTTCCAGTTCTGACAATAACTTATCCAATATTACCTTATCCATTATTTTACCAGAAAGTAGACTTAAGGGTTTGTCCTATTCCCCTTTCCCTTAAAGATAGGTTTTAATAAGTGCATGTCTCCAGTCTTGAGGAATCCAATCCCCCTTATTTGTATGACCTAATAAATAATAGATATAAATATTCTGTAAGTTCTTGCTGAAGTGTTTTCAGGTCATTATTAATGCCGTCTCATCCCTGTGTCTAGTTTGGATCCAGTTTGCATAGTTCTTTTTCAGTGAAATCTAACTTGATTTCAGTATCTGAGGTTACCTGGAAGTCACTAGGACAACGTGTCACCCACTTTATGGAACCAAACAGTTTTGCATAAGATTTTGTAAATATGTCTTTAATCTGTTGTGTCTAAGAATAAATTTTAGAGCCTACAGACAGTTTATTAATGTTTGTCTTTACTCCTTCCACATATTATGTATCTTTAAAAGGATTTCTTATTAAGCTCAATATTTTATATATCTTTTCTTCAAATTTTCTTGATCTTGTTCACACTATGCTTAATTTGTTTGTACAGATTGTTTTTTTCACTTTTCAAAGTTGTAGTTAGATCTCTTTTCCATTTCTTATATTTTTTGTCTCTTACCTTAATCAGGTATCTTGTTCTTGTGGAAATAGCATTATATGCCTAGATCCTTTTGTTTTTTTGCTCTCAAACAATTTCTGTTTCAAAACTTTCCACATTCCTTCTGGAATTTTTCCACTGATTGTATCACTCCTGTTAGTTTTACATAGTGTCAGCTTTGCTTCCACATAATCTGTAAGCATCTGTGTTTTGCTTTAGATTTCAGTTTGGCAGAATTGTCTAGCAACAAATTCCATTTATTTCCTTTAAGTGAGCTCCAGTCTTTTTCTAAAGACCCCACCATCAGCTTTTTACACTCTTTACAATATTCACTACTTCATTTGCAGTTGGTTTTGATTTCCATTTCTAATAATTGCTTTTTTGACAGCCAGTAGCATTGAAAATAGTAAGGTCTTACAATGTTTGCACAATTCAGATCCTATATCCAAGCTCAAAAGAATAATTTTTTTAGTTATAACCATTTCCTCCCTCAACATTTTTACAACTATTTGCTCCTTCAATATTTTTGACAAAGTATTCTGTACGGGAAATTGCAATATCTGTCAATTCATTACATTCCTAAAAAATATGTTCTGAATTATCTCTGTCTCCCTCTCTGTCCCGGCACATCAGTAGCATTTGCTGTCTGCTTTAGTAAAAATTTTCTGAAGTCTGCTTGGGATGTAACAATAGGTATGTAAACACTACCAAACAAAAATCCTAAACCTTTCACACTTTGTTGCATTCGTGGGAGCCATACAATTTCTTTTCATTGTTCTTTTCTAAATTGTCTTTCCATTCTCTCTTCCCAATCATTTCTAACCTCATCTGATTGATTCTTATAGTTGTCATGCAATGTTTTCTATGCCTCACTAATGATCCCTTTTCAACAGCAACTTCTGTTCTAGACTTAAATGAAAACTCTACTCAATCTGGTGTTTTATTTAGCACTCTCTTAGCCCATAGCCATTTCTTTTTGCCTGTACTGTGTTTATCAGTCATCGGTAGAGATCTCATTCCACTCTGTTACTTTTTCTGTCTGTCTCGGTCTCTCTCTCTCTCTCTCTCTCTCTCGTTATTTGCTCCAAATGCCTTGGTTATATTGATCATTTTCTGCAGTAAACTCAATCACCCTCTTTCCTATTTTCTATACCCTTATTTGCAGTCATTGCTATATGTAAAATATTCTCCATTTCCCTGTTAGCTTAGTTCCTAAAACACTTTGCATTACTTTAAGAATATAATATTCAAGGTGGTGGTGGTTGTTCTCCTCAAGGACCTGCATCCAAAATCCTCTCTCTCCTTACTTCTCAAATTGCCCCTCCATTTCATAATAATCTATATGAAGTTGTTCTGTCTCGCCATTCATTCTTACTGATGGGTTCAGAGCTGATCCCTCGGCTCCAAGTTGGCCTACTACAAAACCTGAGGATTTCAAGTAGCTTGAGGCCAAATCCCTATCCCATGATGCACCTAGAATTACATCAGATCTAGTTTGCCACTGCAACTGATCAGAGGTTCTTGCTAGCTCAGGCCAGTAAAAACTTTACTACTTTTCTATTTCTAAAATGATTGAGAATTTATTGTTAAAATAGTTAGATATTTAGGTTAGATAAGCTCTTATAGCTTTATCTGCAGTTTTCCCTTCCCTTGTGTGCTTTTTCATAGCTATATATTTGGCCTAATTTTTTTCATAGGCCTATTTAAATTTTCTGACTAGAACTTGTTTATTCAGTGACCTTTCTGTCACCCTCTTTCTTAGGCATAGTATTGTGTGATTACTTGGTGACTTTTTGTAAAATTTTATAACTATTATAGTTAACTTGCTTGTGTAGTTTAGTAATTTTTCACTTAATATTATCTGCTTAGATAATTTGTGTGTGTGTGCTTGTTAGCCTTAGTTTAAAGGGCTTGTGTGTGTGTTTGTAGTTAGCCTGTTTTTTATTAGAAGGCTAATTTATATTTCTTGTTGTTGGGTGTGTACATTTCTGTCATGGCTGATGACAAGGACAAACACCCTAAGTCAGGGTTTAAAAAATGCCCTAAATGTGGGCAGAAGATGTGTACTGACTGCCATGTCAATTGTGTCTACTGCTTAGGTGCCTTGCACTTACAAGAAACATGTTCCATATGCCATTCCTTTTCCTCTCGGGTTCTCCAAGCGAGAAAGAGGAAGCTTATTGACAGGGGTTTGTTGAAACCTTCTTTCCAGGAGGCCTTGAGTGACCAGGATGGATTTAGTAAATCCTCCAAGACTTCTGTGGATTTAAAAAGGTCAAAAAAGTTTGTGACATTGGCTCCACAGGTCTCTGAGCCGACTGTCTTTTCTTTTTGGAACCAGTATCTGAAATTCCTAAATCTCCGCTACTTCAGTATGTACCATCGATCCATTCATCTCGGTCTTCTGTTAGCCTTTCAGATTTGGATGTGGATCCGGTGGTGCAGAAACCTTTACAGGCACTGGCCTTTGCAAAATTATCGGCTCAGACCCAGGCGGCTTCGGAGCCGAAAACCCTTATGCCAGCTATAACTCTTCCTCCTCCAAGCCATACCGGTTCTTCGGAGCTGGAGGAGTTGGACTTGCTGATTGTGGAGTCTTCAGAGCTGATGCCTGCTCCAGTGTCTTTGGCTCTGTTCACTCTGACGTCCTTGGTGCCGATCGAGGACTGTAGGTGCTGACACACTGTGGTCGGGTCCTGGGAGAATAGTCGAACCGACTTGTCAGTTCTGACTCTGCCTCTCGGGGCTTCGGCTCGGATGAGCTCAGCTCCTACCTCGAGCATTGAGCCCACTGTCCTAGAGCCGGGGGTATCGACTGTTTCCTCAGATCCGTTGGTTCCTTTACATTGGAGCAGGGGTGCCTTCGAAGCCATGAGCTATGTCTCCCAAGACATCCTCAACCTCAGGTCTGGCTTCCTCATCCCCTAAAAGCTCCTGTGTCTGCTTCTGCTTCACAGATCCTAGCAAAGTGCAGAGACACAGAGCCTCAGGAAGCCACATTGGGTGGTCCATGTTCTTCCGAGACCTCACCAGAAGCTCCCACTGATGAGGTTCCCAGGAAGAGAGTGTGTAAGAGGAAACATTTAGATTCCCTCAGGAGTCCCTAACATCTAATACTGACTTGGATGAATCAGAAGGGTACCCACAGTCCCCTTCTGAGGATATCTCATTTGCAGAGATACTTGAAATCCTTAGGCAGAGGGCTGACTGGCAGTCCACTAACCCTACTGAGGATGAGTCAGTTCTCCTGAAGACTTTCCGGTCTCAGCCTTTCACCTCTTGGGTGTCTCTGCCCTTCAATGAGCTTATGCAGTTGGTCTCACGAAGGGCGTGGCAGTCTCCGGACACCATGGAGCCTGTCCCTAGCAGGCCTAATAAGTTCATATCTGCCCCCCAGGATAAATCCTTCTTGACCAAGGGTGTGTCAGTTGATGCCATGGTGGTGGTGGCAGCCACCAAAAAGGAAATGTCTGAAACTTCCTCATCTATCTATCCTAACAGAGACTCCAAGATCATGGATAGATTCGGGAAGCTCATGTTTAGTTCAATATTTTTGCACTCTGTTCGCTTAACTATTTAACCCATTTTACGAGACTACAAAGAGATCTCCTTAAAGAGCTGGGAGATGCTCTTCAGGGTACAGTAACTGCAGGAACTACAGACAAAGTTGCCTCCCAGCTTGCTACCCTCAACTCCATTGTTAACTCGTCCATGAACCTCATTTCATTCATATGCAGCTGATGGAACGAGCAGGGCAGTGGGTACAGGAGTTGCTCTTAAGAAACACTTCTGGATGCGCTTGTGTTCTTTCGCGGAGCCCTTCAAGTCATCCTTTATGAATACCCCTTTTGATGGCTTGTCCCTTTTTGGCCCCAAAGTTAAGGAAACTTTGACCAGGTGTGAGCAGGAGGGAAAGACTCTGCCGTCGGAGTCTGTTTTTTCCACCCCTACCAGACCCTACCCCAAGGGTCAAAGGGGAGGGAAAATGTGGTTCCGAAAAGCCCAAGGAGCCTTTCGGGTCACACGTGGTGAACCCCTCTCCAGGGGCAGAGGAGGAGGCAATAATGGAAGACACCGCCCTCATGGCAGAAGGGGAGTCTGCAAAACCAGGGTGACAGAGATCACTTCTTTGGGAAGCCCTACCAACGCTCCTGAAAGGAGGCCTGACTGTCCTGCTCTGGAGGCAGTCAGGGGTCGCTTATCTTTGTACCCAGATGCCTGGCTCAAAATAACAAATGACAACTGGGTACAAAGTATAATTTACAGAGGATACTTCATCCCGTTCGCCACATCCCCTCCACAGACAAGAAAAATCCCGGACGTTCCACCCAGTTACAGGGAACAAGCAACAGTAGAGGTCCAGACGTTGCTAAGAAAATGAGTCTTCCAACCAGTCCCAGCAGACCAGACAGGATCCGGAGCTTACTCAAGATTCTTTTTAGTTCCAAAAAAGACAGGAGATTGGAGACCTATATTGGACCTCAGTAGACTAAAGAAATCTGTAAAGAAAGAGAAGTTTCAGATGGTCACGCTTCAGTTGATACTTCTCTTCTTAGGGAAAGACAATTGAATGTGCTCGATAGATCTCCAGGATGTGTACTACCACATAAAAATGGCCAGGCCATCCAGGGTTCACCTGCACTTCTGGCTGGGAGCCAGTCATTACCAGTTTCGAGCCCTGCCCTTTGGTCTCACTACAGCCCCCAGAGTGTTCACTAAATGCATGGCAGTGGTCATGGCTCACCTGAGACATTTAGGATTCCAGGTGGTTCTGTACCTAGACGATTGGCTCTTCACCACCACCACCAGGCATCAACTCATTCAGGCCAGGGAATCCACTCTGTCACTTTGCAACCAGCTGGGCATTACCATAAACTCAGAAAAATCTGCGTCGTCACCATCACAGCATATCATCTTTATTGGAGCAGAACTAGACACCGCCACCACCACACTAAGACTTCCAGTAGTAAGAGTCTTACTTCTCCATCAGCACGTCCGCATTCTAATATCCAAAAACAAGGCTGCAGCATCAGAAGTTCTGAAATTGTTAGGTATGATGGCAGCAGCAATTCTGACCATACCACTGGGTCATATGCACATGCGGATACTGCAATGGCTGTTGTTCACTCAATGGTCTTACCAAGAACTCCCCATGTCTCACATGATAATGATCACAAACTCCTGCAAAAAGGATCTTCAGTGGTGGTTGACCTCACTTCATGTTACAATAGGACGTCCATTTGTTTTACCCCCACCAGCAGCCACATTGACCACGGACGTTTCCCTGATGGGGGGGGGGGGCATTTTCAAGGAAGGACAGCCCAAGGCACATGGACTGATCAAGAGACACATCTGCATATTAATGTCCTAGAGATGAGAGCAGTACTTTTGATGTTGCAGTACTTCCAGGACTCTCTTCCTGTGGGTATGATTGCGATTCAGACGGACAGCATGTCAGTAGTCTGGTACTTGAACAAGCAAGGAGGAACTAGGTCATATACCCCCTTTGTCGCGAGACCCTAAAAGTTTGGCAGTGGGCTATACCTACCCAGCTCTTTCTGTTAGCAATGCACATCCGGGGGAAATCCAGTGTGATAGCAGACATGCTGAGCAGAGCAATTTTGTTGCTCCACGAGTGGTCCCTCAAGACAGAAATAGCAGACAGGATATTCCGCAAGTGGGGCCACCTTGCTGCGACCTTTTTGCCAGTCTCATGAACATGAAATGCAGAAGCTACTCTGCCCTGGTTTCCCCTCTGGGAGAAGCCCCAAGGGATGCACTCGTTCACGATTGGCCCCAGGGTCTCCTCTATGCATTCCCACCTATCCCGTTGATACCCAAGGTATTACAGAAAGCGAAAGCCCTGGGAAGGACTATCATTATAATAGCTCCTCATTGGCCTCATCAGATTTGGTTCCCCTTCCTTCAACTTCATCTTTTGGATGACCCCTGGATTCTGGACCCAGTTCTGGACCTTCTGACATACTCATCAGGGGAACTTCATCTCTCTCTGCAGTCACTGAAGCTGACAGCTTGGCTGCTCCAATTCCCATCATAGCCAGGTTCCATAACCTTTCCAATGAGATGAAGCAAATTCTCTTATCCTCATAAATCCTCTACGAGGAAGCTATACCTGAGCAAATGGAAAAAAAAATTTCCATATGTGCCTCTAAAACAGTATTGATCCTTACCAAGCCCTATGGTCTGTATGCTAGAATTCTTGACCATGATCTTCAGTGAAGGAGCTGCAACAGCAACAGTCCGTGTTCAGCTTGCTGCCATCTCTAATTTTCATCTTAGATTCAAAGGGTTGAATATTATGTCACACAAATTATCCAAAGCCTTTCTCAAAAGGACCTTTCATATTAGACCACCTGTGAAATCTCCCTTTTCCCCATGGAATCTAAATTTTATGCTTTCCCGCATAACTCTTCCCCCATTTGAATCAGCTTCCTCATGTGACTTCAAAGTTTTGTCATGGAGAACCATCTTTTTAGTGGCTATTACTTCTGCCTGCAGAGTGTCAGAGTTTCAAGCCTTGTCCATTAAGCCTCCTCATTTGATTTTCCATGCTGACAGAGTCTCACTTCGAACAAATCCATCTTTTTGCCTAAAGTTTGCACTGAAACTAATCTCAACCAAATTATTGATTTGCCAGTTTTCTTCCCCAATCACTCCAACAATCTAGAGTACATGCTGCAAAAACTTGATATTCACAAACATCTCAGATTTTATTTGGATAGAACAAAAGATTTCAGGAAATCAGATCAGCTTTTTGTTTCCTTTTCAGACTCCAGGAAAGGTATGCAAGTGGCTAAAACAACTCTGTCTAAATGGTTATCTGATTGTATCACCTTTGCTTATTCAGCTACCAATATACCCTTACAGCATAAAATTAAAGCTCATTCAACCAGAGCAGTTTCTACATACTCTGCTTTTTCTGCCAGACTCCCTATTGATAACATTTGTGCAGCAGCCACTTGGTCGAAACCTCATACATTTAACACTCATTACAAAGTTGACAGGGCCTCCTTTGGATCCACGGACCTGAAAAATATACTACCGTGAGCCACCTGAGGTAGATGATGCTTGGAATGCTACTGATCAGTAAGAATGAATGGCGAGATAGAACAACTTCACATAAAGAAGTTATGTACTTACCATAACGTTCCATGTGAGTTGTTCATCTCGCCTTCATTCTTACTTCCCTTCCTCCTGCCCCCTCCTGGGCTTTCAGAAGACAGAGATGCTAGATCCTTCCTGGTCACTCAGTCCTTCTATACTTTCTCTCTTATGGAGTTATAGAATGACATATGGTATTATTATACACAGCAAACAAGATCTTGGGTAACTCTAGGTGCATCATGGGATAGGGACTTGGCCTCGAGCTATTGAAATCCTCGAGCTTTGTAGTAGACCAACTCGGAGCCGAGGGATCAGCTCCGAACCCATCAGTAAGAATGAAGGCGAGATGAACAACTCACATGGAAACTTATGGTAAGTAGATAACATCTTTATTTACACTTTGATTCATAACCTTATGTTTGTGTTGTGCAGATGAGTCTTAACTGTATAGCTCTAAAGTATTCTATCAAATCAGCTAATCCTAAACTACCTTGTTCTATGGGGAATAAAGATATCCCACTTCAATGTTGCCCTCTTCCCCTCTCAAATATTTTTTTCATCTATTTATTAATTATGGTCCATAACTTCTCCTGTGGTATATACAAACATACCTGACCTGTATGTAAAACTAAAGGAACTAGAAACATTTTTCTGCTTGTATTTTACTAGCCATATCCATAATCTAGATCTTCCATCTTCTCAATTATTGTATTATCTTTTTAGTCCTTCCCACATATCCTTAGCTGCCTTAATTAAATAATTTTAACCCATACACCTGAATACTTCATCTTATCATGTCCAAATAAATATAGGTATTGCTGAATCAATTCATGTGTGAGTACATAATTTACTGCTACAGCCTTTATTTTATCTTCATTTATCTGATATCTCAAGCAAACTGAAACTGTCTCAGAATGTTCCACAACACTGAAATGTCCTTTTCTGAAATTATAAAATGCAAAAAATTATCATCTGCAAAAAAAGTAAACTTTTCTTGACTGTCATATTTGTTATATCCTTGAATTTGTGAGTCCCTTTGTTACTTTGCCAGTGACTGTAAACATAAAAGCAAATAAAAAGAAAGGATGACACCCCTGCCTCATTCCTCTTTTCAAAGACAGCATATCAGAGAGTAGCCCATCCATGTTAATTCTTGCCAATGGCCCTTCTTATAGCCTCCTGATTAACCCTACTAATCTATAAGGGAAATCAAATACTACCATTGCCCTAATCATAAAACCCCAGCTGATTCTATTAAATACCTTCTTTCCAACAATGCCCATTAACAATAATGCCATTTTTTACACTCTGCTTCCCTCTGGACTGTCATTATTGTTCTACTAATGTTGCCAAATGTTTGCCTCCCCATTACAAAAACACACTGATCCATATGTATCAGTTTGCCAGTACCTTTGCCATTCTGCTAGCTGGAATAGACATGACCACTTTATAATTCTGATTTAAAATTGAAGTAAGTTTATATGAAGATATAAAGGTTCTTTACCCTCTTTTGGCAATACATCCACCACAGCTTTCTGCCAAGATGCTTGCACTTACCCCCCTTAAAATATTGGTAAAGAAAACCTTTAGGATCTTTATCATTTTCTTCCCTCCTAACTTTCTTTCTAACTTCTCTATTGATTGATTATCTGATCTCTTCCTATCTTAACTATTAATTGTTGAGCTTCATCTGCCACTGACCTTGCCATAATTACGTCTTCCATTAATATTTCCATTTGTGCCTTTTCTTAGTTTTCACATTCCTTTGCTTTTTACAGATTTTCATAAAATGTTTAAATATCTCTAATACCTCTGTAGGATGTCTAGTTATGTTTCTTGTTATTATAGGCTCTGTAAATTTGGAAACAGCCCTGTCTACTTTCTGTTGTGTATGTATTTGTTTGAAAAGTTTGTGTACTCTGGAGTTATCAAAAAATAGATAACAACATCTCTTTAATTCATGAATATTATCCAATTACTCCCGTATTTTCCCTTTAGCACTTTGCAGATGCTCCTCCTCTTGTTCTGTGAGATTTCCCCTTATTCTGCAGTACTTTAGCTTTTTTGTCAGTCCCTCTAAATAATTCCTATTATTTTTCCTATTTTATTTTCTGTATTATTTCTGCCATATTTTTCTGCTGAATGTTCACCCTGAAATCCTTTCTTTGTCAAATCCACATGCTAACTTCTATCCTAGTTTGTCTCCTGCAACATTGATGTTTGCACCCTACACTTCATATTAAAATTCATTACTCTTTGCTTGTGGTGGTGAAGCTGCGGTAGAGTTGTCGCCTCACAGTTAGACGTTGCCCGTTCAATTCTCAGTTAGAGCGTCTTCTGTGTGGTGACATGCGTGAATGGGCGTTCCTTCATTGAAGGTTGTACGCTAGGCCTGGCAAGCCAGCACGTCAAAATCTACTGCCAATCATTAGCGGACCGGAATTCCGCTGTGGCGACCCCTAACTGGGAAAAGCCGAAAGAAACAAACAAACAAACTTTTGCTTTTGTTTATACATGTAAGGCCATTTACTTTCCATAAAAATCTGAACAGAATAGCCATTAGGATTGAAAGCTGTTACTCCCACCTATTATACATGACAGTTTCTTAATGTATATTTCCAACTTTAAGTTTGAATGTACGCATTAATGTTTGGCAGTCTCTTATCTAGCTGCTTCTCATCTCCTGCAAGACTTTTTGCTTCAATTAAGTTACTCAGATATGTGTTCAGAATCCCCATGTCCTTTTAACTTAGAACAAATACACAAAACTATGTACATTTTCAAAAAATGACCCCCCCCCCCCAGATTGGAGCAGTTGCCCTTATTGATGCTGAACCTACAGGCATTACGTAATCTACAATGATGATTACCCGTGCTAATGAATGCTTTACAAATGTTTAAAAGCTCCAGCAATATGAATTTATAGGACTTGTGTTGTGTGTTCAACAGTGTTAATAAGTATTACAGAAAAGAAAGAACAATAGCATATAAATAAACAAAAAAAAATAGGAAAAAGGAATGTTCACGCTTACAGTGAAACCATAGTGTGTGTGTGTGTGTGTGTGTGTGTGTGTGTGTGTGTGTGTGTGTGTGTGTGTGTGTGTGTGTGTGTGTATGTATATATATATATATATATATATATATATATATATATATATATATATATATATATATATATGGATCCCCTTCAAAACAACTAGCTCAGAACATTGAGACCATAACGTCTAAAACTCATAACATTGAAACCTTGCATCACAACTTCAAAACCTACAAATCACATATAAATAACACCCCCTCCACCTAAAACAACACCAAAGTAGTAAACACACTTTGTACTATGTTTCTGCATCCTCCATGTGGAGGCCCCCGTAAATTAAATATACCAACTCCGAGATCGCAATACAGTGGAAAAATTGGTATATTTAACTTACGGAGGTGGGGTGAGGGGTGGAGCCCCCCCATATGTGTGCAGGAGGGCTTGCTTGGGTTCATAGGTTGGTACTGGGCTATCAGCCCTAGGGCCTATACAAGCCTAACCATAACAATTCCCTGGCTATTTCTTCCCTCACTATTTACTTCCCTGGACCCCTGTCTATCAGGGCGACTGACGTGATCCCTGGGGTTATTTCCTTTCTCCCATCCAATCGTCAAGGTTCCTTTCGAAGAGGGCCAAAGAGGCACTCTGCTTGACATGTATGGGCAATCTATTCCAGAGTCTGGGGAGTCTCTGGGTCAGGAACCTATCCCTCCAGCATGTTTTGTTTATCAGCATGTTTTGTTTATTGTGATGACAAAGTTTAGATCCCTGGAGCGTGTGGCTGTGAGGGATTGGGATTTCTTTAAGTGTAGCTTGTCCAACAGCTCTGGGTTTGACATGGCCTTGTATGTTAAGCAGAGATCTCCTCTGAGTAGATGATATGCGACAGAGTATAGCTGGAGTTTTTTAAGGCGGTCAGCGTAGGGCATCTGTTTTAGGCCTGTGATTCTTTTAGTGAGGTATTTCTGCGGCCTTTCCAGTTGTTGCAGATGTCTTGAGAGGTACATACCAAACTGGGCATTGTATTCTATAATGGGTCTAATGAGAGATGAGTACAGTGGGACACTGACCTCCTTTTTTCTGGATGAAAACCCCTTAGTGATGAGGTGTGCCACATAGAAGGATTTCCTGACTGTTGTGGCAATGTGGTTATCGAAGGTGAGATCACTGTCCACCTGTGTCCCTGAGTCTCTTATCACACTTTTGGTGTTTAGTGTACTGCCACCTATATGGTAATTCACGGATACATGTTTTTTCCCAAAGGGGATAACTATACATTTCTTGGCATTGAGCTTGAGCCCATGGCTCTGGCACGAAGCATCTGTTTCTGTAAGGCCCTTTTGTAGAGTATATACATCATTTGGGGATTCAATAATGGCTTTCAGTTTGCAGTCATCTGCAAACTTTGTTAGCCAGAGTCCCTTAGTGTTGGCCTGTACTTCAGAGAAGTAGATGCCAAACAAGAGCGGACCCAGGACAGAACCCTGAGGTACTCCACTTGTCACTTGTCTGGAGCTGGATTTGAGTCGGCTACTTTTACAGCGTGGGTTTTATCAGCAGGCCAGTTAGTAACCCATTGGGTGACATAGGGATTAATGTCCATCTTAGTAAGTTTATGTATGATTCCAGAGTGGGGGATGTTGTCAAAGGCCTTGGCAAGGTCTAGATAGGCTGTGTGGACCACCTTACCCTTGTCCATGGCTCTGGAGACTGATTCGAAGAAGTCAATCAGTTTCAGGAGACAAGATCGGCCCTTCACGAACCCAAACTGGGTGGGGTCCAATGTTTCAAGGTTGCCAATGTCTTTGTTTATGAGCTCCATAATAATACGCTCCATGGCCTTGCAGATGAGGCTCGTCAGACTGATGGGACGGTAGTTTCCTGGATCCAAGGTGGATCCCTCCTTGTGAAGTGGGATAACTGTAGCTCTGCGCCACTCAGTGGGCACGAAACCTGAGGTGAGGCTATGATTAAACATGACACTTAGGTGAGGTGCCAGTTCATATTGTAGTTCATGTAGTACACATCCCGGGATGTCATCTGGTCCCATGGATGCTGTATTCTTAGCTTTGGAGAGTGCTTTTTTTACCTGTGTGGCCGTTACTGGAATTTGGCTATCTTCCGGTATTGAGATGGGCCATTCAGGAGGTGAGAGCGGGGTGAAGTTGGCACTGAATCGATCTGCCAGGACATTGGCAATATCCTTGGGATCAGTATATTTTATGCCATTCTGTTTTAGCTCAGAGCAGATCTGAGCATTGCCATTTAGATTCTTGACATAGTTATAGAATGCCTTGTGGTTGTCTTTGGAATCTTTGGCAATTTTATTTTCGTAACTAGCTTTTTAGGATTTTATGAGGGATCTCAGTTTCTTACTGAGGCTGGTAAGGGAGTTTTTTGCATCCTGGGATTTTCCTCTTTTCTGCAACAGTTTCTTCCTTTTGTTGTAAAGTTTGTTTATGGCAGGGGACCACCAGATTGGCTTACTTTTTTTGGATGAGAGCATCTTGGTTCTATTTGGGATGGCACGATTCATGCATGAGTGGATGTGCTCGTACAGTGCCTTAGTGTAGGATTCAGCAGTTGAACTTTCAGTTCCCGTCTGCATGGGTGTCATGAAGTTTGTCACTTCTGACTTGAGTAGCATGAAGTTGGCTTTGGAGAAGTTTTTTATGCAGGTTTCCTTACTGGGGGGGGATGTGGATGTTAAGGGTGATTAGCTTATGGTCAGACCTGACTAACGAGGGGGTGACCATAGGTGTGGAGCATCGATTTCCCATGTTTGTAATGACCAGGTCTAAGATATTGAAGCCCCTGGTGGGACTATGGATTAGTTGATCCAGGGCGTTGGAATTTATGAATTCCAAGAATCGTTGGGCAAAGGTGTTGGTACATGAGTAGTTTTCCCAGTTAATGGCAGGGTAGTTAAAATCACCCAGTATTAGGGTGTTTGGTTCTATCTTAATAGTTTCCAGTATGTTTAGAAAGGTGTAGTGAGAATCTTGGGGTGTGGTGGGGGAGCTGTAGCAAGCTGCAATTTGGATTGCAGTCTTACCTAGTGTTAATTGCACTTGGAGAATTTCAGACGCATTATGTTGGGCAACTAGCCTGGTGGTGTGAATATCCTTGGTGAATATTGACACTCCTCCACCTTTAGTGTTTCGGTCCTGGTTTGGTGGCCGAAAAGTGTGGTAAGAGTTGTAGCCTGGTATTGCAGGGGTGCTCTCTGGAGCCATGAACCAGGTCTCAGTTACTGCACAGATATCGGGTTGGAGGGAGAGAGATGGGTAGATTGAATCAGTGTGGTTTAGAGTTAGAGTGACTATTAATAAAGTGAGTTCAGAAATACCATTTATACTGGAACGTCTTGATAGGTGTTAGGCTGTGTGATATAGACAGTGTAGTTCAACAAGTATGGCAGAAGAAAAGAGGTGCAAGAGGATGGTTGAAGGGAGGAAGTGATTTATGGAGAGGGTTAACGGCAGAATATAGTAGGGCAAGATGGAGTTATGGCAGTTGAGTTATATTGTGTATTCAGCTGGTGTACATTCCCTTGGCACAGAGATGTGAAGACTGAGATTCTTCCAGCAGTTTCAGCTTTCATGTTTGTAAAAGAAAGCCGAGCACAAAAGGTTGTATGCATGTATGTATTTATGTTTGTATGAATGGACGTGTGTTTCAGTCTATCTACCTATCTATGTAGCTATTTGTTATTTTGGTGTCCTAATGTTGCTGATCATCAAGCTGATCACTGTAGCTGTATCCATTCATTCCCAAATGGACATGAGTTGATTGTGAGTGGCTGAGCCATCGTGCAGACATCCATCAGTGGATTTTTGCATAATGATCTAGTCACTTCTCTTGTGTGTGGTACATAAATGCTTCAAAGTTAAGCATGCAGTTAATGTAGCTTACTATAGGAATGTTAGTCTATTTCTTTGAGGTAGCCCCTCAATCATCCACATCCCCTTGGGTATGTGGCTCTTACTTGGTCTGTGATGTATGTTGGTTACAGATTAATGGGCTATGTGCTCACTGCCCGAAAATATGCTCCTTGACCTCCGACCTGAAACAGGTAAGCTGGCTTCACCTCTTATTTCTTCTCCCTCCCTGCTGACCCCTCAAGTTCTTATATCTCTAAATGAACTGGAATTGAGTGGGTCATATTCTGAGCTCCAACACTTTATACCACAGTGCTAGCTAACATTTGATTGAATGAATTTATTATAATACAGAGTAAAATATTGTTATAAATGCATGACATTTAATCACCTTTGTGCACTACAGTAGTATTGTCACCTTATTTGCTACACTGCAGAGTGTAGCTAATGGAACAAACTATATTAAACCACAACTCCGCAAAAACAAAAAAGCTCAGAATCTGAAGAAGTTGCCTTATTGAAGGCGACGAAAAGCGCTTCATATTAAATTGTTGAGTATTATTAGTGTTTGAGCCTGATTCACGGAGCTTTTTTGTTTTTGCAGAGTGTAGCTAATGAACTATAAAAACACAACAGCAAAAGCACGCCTTGCAGTAAAAACAAGGAAATGTTTAAAAATGTGGTAAAACATATGACAAAATATGCATATTTCAAGAGATATTTTAAGATAATTTGGAAGGCATGTAGACCAAGTGGTATAGGGCATGATGTCTGTTATGCTTACTGCAGCTGGAGTCTCTAAGCTTACCTGTCAAGCTCTTAGCACAAGAAGTCTGGACAAAGCTTGCAATAATTGGGGGACAAAGGCCCAAAAATAGGGTCAGATTTTAAATATTACTATTATAAACTTGGAATGTTGCTAGAATAACAGGGTTTGTGTTAGCATGCATTTTTTGAAGTATTTGAATTCTGAAACACAAACATATGTCATTGTTTAGTGACTTCAGTCCTCAGTGATTCACCAGAAAACCACGTTTTTTTACGAAGAACAGACCAAAAATATCAAGCAAACATCTGGACATTCTGCAAAAATTTGGACAGTTAAGTGGTCAATATGCCAAAGTGCTAACCAGGAGTGAGTGCTGGCATACTTTCCTTTTACAGAGGAGTAGTAGTAAGGATTCTCCTGTTATGATGACCTCCAGAAAGAAACCTCAGAAAAGTAGATTTTTAATTAAATAAAATTAAGTAACACGCTTTTGCAAGGTCAAATAAATAGTAAAAAAACAGACATATATATATATATATATATATATATATATATATATATATATATATATAAAATAAATATAAAAATCACATAATACTTGTCAAAAAATCATTGGTTAAATGTAATTCTTTGGTTGTATCAGTATTAAGCATGTTTTATACCAACAGCTTCACTGAATCCAGGATATACATCTACATGTAATCTGTTAATTCATTTATAGTTTGCTGGTAACAGAATGTTCAAAAACATTTTCTTTATACACATATCTGCAAAATGAGCAGTTGTAGCAGGGTATCATTCCTTCCTTCTGACTACATCTAGCATTTGGAGCATAATTCTGTTGCTCTTTGTTACATAGCATCTGTTTTAAATTGTGTGTTCTTCTGAAACTAACACAATGATGGCTTAATAAAACTGTTAACTCTTAAATCTTTTGCATTATCTAATACGTGTCAGTACCTTTGCAAACTGTAATACAAAGAATATTGTTTATCTTGTGATTTGTGAAGCATGTAGTGCGTTTTGTGTTTGGAAAACAAATTAAGTTGAAAGATCAAATTTGTGATCATTAGCCTGAGATTAGAAGATGTATATAGGTAATTCACTATACAGATATATTGCAAATATGGGTCAAGGACATTACGTTATATTTACAGTTTTTCAATTGGTGTTAGAACATTTTAGAGGGGATGATGTTATTACTGAGATTGAGAATGCTGAGTATAAATGGACTAATAGAATACATGCAGATATATATCCTGGACTCAGTAAAATCAGTGCTTAAACTGATATAACACAAGAATTTAAGTAGGTGTACTGGTGGTGCTGCGGTAGCGTTGTCGCCTCACAGTAAGACGTCCTGTTTGATTCTCAGCTAGAGCGTCTTCTGTGTGGAGACATGCGTGAATGGGCGTACCTTCATTGAAGGTTGTGCATCAGGGCCGGCAACTCGGCATGTAAAAATCTACTGCCAATCATTAGCGGACTGGAGTTCCGCTGTGGCGACCCCTAACCGGGAAAAGCCGAAAGAAAGACGCAACAACTTTTTTATGTATCTGACTGCTTTTTCACTATTCTTTGTTGTTTGACCTGAGGAAGCAGTATTGTGAAAGTTTGTTACTTATAACTAATTAAAAGTCTACTATGTATTTATCTGAGATTTTTTTTATTGTTCTGTTATTATTTGCTGGGTTCAATATTTACTTGCTGGAGCTTTCTATTTTCTTAATTGTTGTTGGTACCTGAGGAAATCTATTGCTATTAACCAGTTATAGTCATAATGGGCATGATTAACATAGCTACCTTATAGCATTTAGGAATGTTTGGTGTTCATCATATTGATCAGTGTTGTCATAGCTATATGGGTTGTATCCTGCCAAAGCTTCAGGGCACCTCTCACACCCAAACTGTTAGGCAACGCAAGCTGAGCTGACTAAAAGACAAGTTTGGGTACCAAGCCCTTCAGAGTTTCACTGATGCTGAAGAGTATGGTCCTCTGAGAATTGAAAATCGACGGTCCACTTGTGCTGTTCATTTGCTGGGCAGATAAGTTATTTTTGGTGGAAAAAGCTTCCATTTTCTAAATATTGTTGCTGTTTTATCACTTTCCTCTTCAAGTATGTTACTTTAAGCTAGGAGTTTTGTGACTGTCATGAGGATGTATTATACTTTTAAAGGGAGTTCTCATTTTTTCCTATTAGTTTAAAAGTTGTGTGAAATAATGGAAACCCATTTTTGTTTCTGTGAAGAAACTGTGGTTATTTTACTGTTGTGGGGCTGGCACTGGCAAAGTGTTTTAAAGTGCTTTTTACTGTGTTATTTTAAATTACTTTTAAGGACGTTAGTTTTGACCGACATGTACTGCTTGTCATCGTGATAATCATCATCACCATCATCATCATCACCAGCAACTCCCTTTTTCCTACCTTCTACATAGGGTTAGGGTGTATTGCTAACTGTCACCATCTCTCTCATTTCAGTGCCACACTCCTGCTATCTTTGACACTCATGCATGACTGTTGCAAATCTTCTCTCACACAGTCCATCCACTGCTTTGCTGGAAGGCCTCATTTCCTCTTGCCTTCTTCATGTCTGTCCCAAATCTTCTTCAGCAGATTGTTTACTGCCTTTCTGCACATGTGCTTGAACCACTGTAATCTGTTCTCTGTGATCTTTTCTACAATTGTAGCTACTTTGGCCTCTGCTCTTATGTCCACATTTCTTTGCCTGTCCCAAAGTGTGCATCCTGCCACCCATCTCAGGCACTTCACTTCCATCACCTCTCACTTCCTCATCTGCTTTGCCTTTAGTGCCCAGGTTTCTGTACCATACAGTAGTGCTGGTCGCACCACTGTTTCGTACACCTTACTTCTCAGCTTCTTTGGCATTCTTCTGTTATACACTACACCTGGCACTCTATGCCAATTGGCTGCAGCCCCTCTGATTCTAGCTTTGACATCTTCATTCTGACTTCCCTTCTCTTCAACCACCCCTCCCAGATACTTGAAGCTGTTATCCTGTTCTACTATCTTTCCTTCCATTTCAATTCTCAGCTTCTTGTGATTTCCCTAATTTGCTGCCTCAGTTCTCCACTTCTTGTGATTTCCCCAGTTTGCTGCCATTACTACTGTCTTATCTGTACTCAGTTTCATCCCATGTGTCTTCAATTTTGCATTCCATTCCCCTATCATTTGCTGAAGTTCTTGCTTGGAGTCTACATGTAATGCCACATCGTCTGCATACAGCAACCTTTGTTTATCTGTCCCCTCCAACCTGTTTGCTGAGAAATCCATCAGTATGAACAGCAGTGGGCTCAGGTCTGAACCCACATGCACACCCACTCCCACTAGGAACCCCTCTTTGAGACCGAACACTGTTCATGCTTGAGTCATTGGGCCATTGTACGTAGCCTGCACTAATTCTATCAATGTTTCTGGGACTTTGAACCACTGCAGTACTGCCCAAATCAGCTTTCTTGGGACCTTGTTATATGCTTTCTCTAAGTCTAGGAATGCCTAATTAGATAAAGAATTGCACAGGCAAGTTAAAGACAAAAGGCTGAAATTGCTTTTGCAAAGAAAGTAAGGCTGCAGCAGAAAGAAAGGCAAAATATTGATTACGTGAGCAAGATAACCTGTATTTGAAAAGCAAGTTTTTCTGATGATTTGTTGGAAGGCTGGAGAGCATATCATGAATTCTTTGAAAACCACTTTTGTCTTTAAGCACATTTTAAGCAATGATTAAAACATATTTATTTTGTAGAATTAAACTGGAAAAAAAAAATGAATGTATAGAACATCTGCACATTTTTTTGGGATGTAAATTTTGGCATATCATTTCTCTTCTATTCTCTATTCAGTTCAGCATTTCTTGTTTTTTCAGAAGCTCTTGCATCCTATCGAATGCCTGCTTTATATTGTTCCATGCTATGCCACAATGTGCCACATTTCAATAACAAGCCTAATCTTTTAGCCCACTGTTTATTTTCTCCCAGTTTTACATTTTTGAGCTCAGTCCTGACTTGTGTCATTGTAAAATCCCCATGTTCAATACTTAAAGCAGTCAAACCTTCAATGTTCTTGTGGTTGTTAAATACTGAGCTAAATCCCGCACTGACATTGTGTTTATAGCCATACCTCTGAACTGTCCAGATTTTCGCCTTATATTTTTGGTCTGTTCTTCATAAAATGTGTGTTTTTCTGGCAAATCAGAAAGGACTTAAATCACTACAGAATGACAGATACTCGAGTTTTAGACTTCATTTCATTTACAAAATGCATGTTAACACAAGTCCTGTTATTCTTGAAGCATTCTAAGTTTATAAGAGCAGTATATAAAAATCTGTCCCTATTTTCGGAGCTTTGCCGCCCCCCCCCCATTATTTTAGGCTTTGTCCAGATTTCTTGTGCTAAGAGGATGAAAGGTATGTTATAGCCTAGGAAAGGTGTGTGACATGCCACACTTCCCTACTTGCTGGAGATTCAACCCAGCAACTTCAGACATTTTAGAGAAAAATATCTCATCTGTGGCACTATAATGAAGAAAACAGTGGCAGAAACTGGCAAATGTGGGGATCACCAGGAGACTTGCATGTGCAATCACAGCTCGCCCAAAGTGTCATCAGAAGGGCTCATAGATGACCTGGTATGGCTAGGTTAGCAGTCTTAGGCATATGCCTTTGCCGAATGACCTGGAGTGACTGTGCTTCCTTAAGAGGTACTCAAGACAGTCTGTCCAGAATACCCTTTTCCTATGGGAGATTTCATTTGGCCAGCCTTGGAAGTACTTGGCTGATGACATCTTAGAGTCAGTAAACCATCGTCAAAGAGAAGCACATCCATCAAGTCTTTTCAGTTTTTTTCCTCCCTTGCAGACTGGAGGATACCTTTAGGCATCTTGTGACTTTAACCATTCCTGTGGTGGTGACCAAGTAACCTAAGAGGGCAACTCTTCTTATTTAGCAGCCACAGTTCTGACAGTCATTTAAAGCAGTTCTCTGAGGCTATTTCTGTTTGGAGAACGATTACATAAGGACCAGAGCATTCACACTGTGGCCAGTGATGACCACACACTATATAAATTACATCACCATGATCAAATTATCAGCCACCAATATACAGTATTTAGGCCATTACCAGAAATGGCTTTACAAGAAGTGAAGAAGTCTTCATGGAACTCTTGGGGCAGGGTGCAGTAGTTCTTGAAAAAGGGCCACTGGGTCTGTCCTTTCTTTGAAATGATACTGACGGTTCTGCTGTCGGCTCTTTTTGGTTCTAAAATAGATTGAAGACTTCTTTTCAGTCTTGAATCAGTAACTGGATTATTTGGTTGGGATTGGGAGTTGGTGTAATGGCTAAGATGTGCATCTCACAGACAACAGGTACAGGGTTTGATTCTCATTAAGGAAAATTAGCTAGGCTTAAAATGGCCCACAAAGACAGCTAACCTAGTGCTTACCTACTAGCCTATAAACCTATGACTTTTCAAGCAGTCATGTCCCAGCTGCCTTAGGATGTCTGGTTGGAGTTGATGGATTTTATGGACATTGTTCATCCAGGGGCTTCTTCAGTTTGCTTAGATTTTGATGTGCATACATATTTTGCATCAAAGTTTTGGCTGTGGTGAATGATATTTTGCAGTAGAAGAAACTCAATTTTTGCCTTACTTTTGTGACTGTTGTTGCTCCACTGAGGGATTCTCTGCTAGAATGCCTGATAATGGGTACTGTCTTGACTACAGTCTGCAGTCCTGTCAATAAGCTCAGTGTCTTTTTCTCTGACCATGTGATTGCCCTCACTGCTGTGGAGCTGAAAACTCATTTCTTCCTATACAAGTTATGAGCTTGACATACTAGGTTAAGATGCAGTAGGAATAGGTTATGTCTTTTTCTTTTTTTTTTTTTAGCCATGCTTTATTTAACAGTATTCCTGATCACTTGAGTTAACAACCCATTGCATTTAAACCATTTGTAAAGATGTCCATAATAGCATTCTATAAAAACATAAGTTCAAACCAAGAGAAAAATGTAAAAGAGAAAGATATTTGAACAGATCAACTCATTCTGTTTCCATTTGTCATTTTATTCCCTTCCACTTCCGTCTTATATCATTATTTCTTTCACAGCATTACTTCCCATTTTATACTGAACAAAATTAAATAAAAATGTTGCTAGCCCTTCGAAAAAAAAATCAGAACAGGAAGATTACACTTTGTCACAAAATAACCAGAAAAGAGAAGACCTTTTACTGTGCCCCAGATTACTCATGCTGAGTGACTGGCACTGGTTTTGGAAGGGCCATGTAGGGAAGGATGGAAGCATACAGCCAAAGTTGGCTTTCCTATCCTTGGGGGTGGGCAACCAAGGATTGATACAATATTGGCATTGAGAACCTTGTGAGCTGTGTACTGCAAGAGCAACACTGCTTGGTTGGGAGATTGTGGAAGCGTACACATCTCCTAAACTAAGTTGGTGTGGAGCGTGTAAGGCTGCAATGGCTTGGTGTGGGATTAGAGCACACTTCACAGAAGCAGTTTGATACTCCCCCAGACATGGGTTAGGTTTAGGCCGGGGGAGGCTAAGACAGGTCCAGTAGACTTGCTGAATGAGCAAAGGAGCTGGTGGCAGCTGATAGCTCTGGGGGTGGGATAACCAGGAAATGGATGAAGGTGACCCATTTACCCCTTACTACTACTTTTATGGGTTTAACTCCATTCTACTACTAGCTATGTGCTTAAGTTTATTTATTACCTCTGTCAATAAATCACTTGTTTTGCACTCTGTTGGTACATAGTTTTCTAATGGCATCTTATTGCCTTTTTGTGTTAAAATTGAGGCACTGGGGAGACTTCCAATATAGCTGCATATTGCATAACAGCTTACATACTCCCAGTGTAAAAACAGAAACTCAGCAGAGATAGCAGATTATATTTCTGGGTAAATTTCAGTAACTGGCTAGTAATTGCACTGCCTGGATGCCAGGAAAAAAGAAATATGGAGGACCTGAAAGAAAATCAGCTATAAAAGGTGAGGAAAAAAACTCTGACTGGGAAGAATACTGCAGCATTTCAGCATAAAGCAGTGCAAGCTCCAGGCATGGCTTCCAGTAACTTAGAAGAAAATATAAAACAACTGCATGCAGACCTAAATGAAACACATGGAGTACATCAACTGAAATAACAGATGACTGGAAAAACATGAAAGAAAATTTAAACAGATGTTCAGATGAGGTAATAAAACTGCAAAAAATAACAGGTCAAAATGAAGAAAAGGCTGGCTGAATATGAGACTGCTCAAGAAGAGCTGTTTCAAAAAATAATAGAATTAGAGGACATAGCACGTAGGGAAAAACTGTGATTTTCTGCTGTACCAGAGAAGAAGCTGAAAGGAACAGACTGTATTAATTTTATGAAAGCACAAATAACCAACTGGACTGGTATTCCACAGCAGAAGTTGTTAACTGAAACGGCACAACATGTCTATACTTCAGACCTTGCTATGAGAAAGCAACCTAGATCTTTAATCGTAAAGATGCAATCCTACCAGCAGAATGAGTTGATTCTGACTGTGGCATAAGGATAAAGTACTAAAACTGGGAGACAGCAGAGTGTTTGTAGAGAATGATTATACACTGTACACCCGGCAGAAGATGAGTAAATTTATTTCACTACTCAGGGGATGTCAAGAAGCAGGTGTGAGATTCAAACTGATGTACCCAGCTATATTCAAAATATCCTTTCCTGGAGGTATAAAATCAGTTTTTAATGCAGTACATGTTAAGTAGGAAATACAAAATTTTGTCCAACACAAAGTGAGCTATGAGAAAGAAGGAGATTCTGCTTCTTGTTCTGCTGGTAATAAAGACTACAGAGAGACTATGCCAGTGATACTTTCAAATGTTTCCAGAAAATGCTTGAGAGAAGGAGAAAAAGCACAACAGTTGACTAGAAGAATCTAAAATATGTTGTAAATGAAGCAGAGACAGGGTTTGGGGGGTGAAAATGAACAGGAATAAAACCAGTAACTTGGAAATTGACAACTGTGGGATTACAAAGCAATATTTATATTTGTGAAATATGACAGAACAAGAAAAGCTGGAAATACTGGACTTTTTGGGCTTTGTTAAACTTATAGGGGACTTTAAAGCATATAGGAGAGGGGAAGCAGGGGGAGAAAGTTAACTGCAAGTAAAACAAGTTTTAATAATATGTTTGCAGTGCATTTTCTTTGCATGCTATAAAGTAAAGTTTTCTCAGTTATTTTTAAGTGTAATGGGTATACTAAGGTAAACAGGTGCTCCTGTTTTTTTTTCTCCCTTCTGTCTGTCTCCTTGTTCAGTTTAAGAGTTGTAGGCACTGCAGTGTAAAAAGAAATAACATTCTGGTCAAAAGAGCATGACAAAAGAAAAACTGATGTACTTTTTTTCATTCTTGCATAGGGGAGTGACTGGATTAAGGCCCTTAGTTTGATCTAGTAATACGTTGTAAGAGAAAGCAAGTAAATGAAAGAGAACATCAGATATTACAAAGCTTTCTTCTAGTAAATAAATGCATGCGTAGTAGCAACCCTGTATCTGGTCCTAATGTCTCCATGGAGACAGTCTGATGAGAAATGGCTAGGAAATAATGTTTTCTGAATGCATTCAAGTGTCTTCTTAGCTGGGAGAGCTATAAAGATAAAACAAAACCAGATAGCACTTAGTAAGAAGCACAGGCTGTACCATGTGTCTTAGCATGGATAACCTTTCTTTTACATTAATTCAAGTTTGAGTGTGGCTCTCAGTTTGGGGCACTTGTTCCTATTAGGAGGGCAAAACTTCAATATTTGAAGATGTATATAGTTTTGTGTGTTAGTATTAAGTTGATATGTTTTAGGGGGGAATTGGGGTGTGTTTATTTATTTTTTTTTTTGAAGGCTTTCAATAAAACAAAAAGTTTTGTAAAGATGTGACATAGGCTGAAATGGACATGACAAGAAGCAACTGTATAAAAGATCAACCTGCCAAACAGTGTATAAATGCAACACAAAAGCGGAAACAAGACATTTAACAAAAACCTGTTACACATGAAAGGTAGGGATAATAACTTTTCAACGCAATGATGCTGTCTGTAACATCTTTAAGTGTCAATGTTCTCACAGATGAATACAAAAAAAGAAAGAGTAGTAAACTCTATTAAAACACAGAGTGCAAATAGCTATGCTACAGGAGACATACTTCGAAAGAACTGAACATGTAAATTTGATAAAGGAAGGTTTTCAGGATGGTTATTCAGTGGAATACCTGGGACAAAGGAAAAGAGGAGTAGTAATATTAATTGCAAGAGGAGCTTCAGTAGTGATAGAAGAGGATAAAAAAATATAAAAATGGTAGATTTGCAGTACTAAAGGGCTACTGGCAAGGGAGTAGGACTACACTGGCATTTATTTATATTCTACCTAAAACTGGTATAATGGAGCTTAAGAAAATTCTGGGAGAAATAATCAGCTTTGAGCAAGAAGCAATACTTATAGATGGGGACTGGAACTTGATTTGCAGCAGTGAAGATGTGTCTGAAGGGCCCAGAAGGGAAAATATAACAAAGGAGAGTAGAGTTTTGAAGAAATTTCTTAAAATATGGAATATGTGACTTTAGTACTAGGGGTTTGAAGTGAATGTACATATTATTTACCCCAAGATACAAAAACTGGGCTAGGCTAGACAGAATTCACATTTTCATTTAACATGTGCATGTAGTTGAAAGTCTTGATGTACACCCAATAACTATTTCAAATCATGTGCCAATAATAAATAAAATGAAAATACAGGGAAATTAAATAAAAAATGAAACACTGGTCCTTTCCTACCTATCTGGGGAAAAGAGAGGAATTTAAGGAATGGGTAGAGGAAATTGTTCAGGAGCTATTAGAGAAGATAGAAATTTATTCTGAAAATATACATATTGAGTGGATAAAAGTGGAAAGAAAAGAAAGGGAGATATGATTAAAAAGTGACCAGAATTATTTAGAGGGATGGACAAATGTTAAAGTGTTGCAGAGTGGGGGAGTCTCAAAACAAGAAGAGGAGCAACTGCAGAATGCTAAACAGAAAATTAAGGATTGCATTGATAATATGCATTAGTTTAAAAAGATTGCTGTTGAGCAACTGTTTTTGATAATACCTCCTAGTAAACAAATACTTTCAGCACAATGACTCAGGCAACAGAAAGAATCAAGGGCCGTCTCCAATCTCAGGGAGCCTATAACAAGGAAGATAAGATATCCTGTAGAGGTATTAGAAATATTTCAGATTAAAGTTTCTGTAAAGCAGAGAAATATGGAAATCAAGAAAAGGTACAAATGGAAATGTTTATGGAAGAATTAAATATGCCAAGGTTAGAGGTAGATGAGGCTCAATTACTAACAGGATACGAGGAGATGAGATAAAAATGGTGATGTATAACCAATCCACAAGAAAGTCCCCAGAATGGTATTCATGTGGAAGTTTGGATGCTAGAAGGAAAAAAACTGATAAAGATCTGGAAGATTTTGTTTAACAGCATTTTAAGAGGAGGAAAAGTACCAACATCTTGGAAGAAAGCGATGGTAACTGTATTAACTAAAGAGGGTAAAGACCCATCAGATCCAGCTCCATAGATACCCATTTCAATACTAAACCATGATTATAAAGTGTTTGTCTATAATGGCTAAAAGAAAGGCAAAAATGGATCAATGTGGTTTTGTAGAGGGGTGGCAAACATTTGACAACATTAACAGAACATTGATGATCCAGAGGGAAGCTGAATGACTATTGTTGACAAGTCTTGATGCAGAGAAAGCATTTGACAGAGTAAGCTGGGATATTATGAGCAGGGCAATGGAAGCATTTGCATTCCCTGATAAAATTGTAAGATTGATTAGGAGGATATATGAAGGATTGAAGGTGAAAATTAAAATGGGTGGGTTTCTCTCTCTAATAATTTCTGCTTGAACAGAGGAACCAGGCAGGGGTGTCCTCTTTTCCCTTTTGCTATTTGCATTATATTTAGCACCACTGGCGAAGAAAATAAGGGATTGAGAAATTCAAGGCTATAATTTGTGTGGTACTCAAGAAAAGCTGGCTGTATTTGCAGATGATATTATTTTATACCTGATAAAACTAGAAAAGAACATTCAGTGTTGTGGAATATTTTCAGACAGTTTCAAAGCTTTTAGGGATACAAAATTAATAAAGCTAAAACAAAGGCAGTAGAGGTAAATTATGTGCCCACACACAAATTGGTTTGGCAATATCCATATTTATGGGAACATGATAAAATGAAGTACTTAGGAATATGGAATAAAATGATTCTGGTGTGGCAGCTAAGTATATATGGGAAGAGACTAAAAAAAAAAATACAAAAACTGAGAAATATGAAGCTTTGTTATACGGATAGTAAGATACCCGCCATTAAAATATTTTTAGTCCCTGTAGTCTTATACACAGTTCAGGCATATGCTTATCAACCAGAGGAGAAGTTGTGGATAGCAATTAATAAAGAGCTGAAGGATTTTATCTGGTAGGGGAAGACGGCAAGAGTCGAGTGGGATAAGATGATTCTTCCAATAGAACAAGGTGGATTGACATTACCCAATTTGAAGGGGTATTTCAGAGCTACACAGTTATGGCCCCTTTACATATCACAAGCAGAAACCTATAATTCAAGTGTGGAAAGGGATTATGAGGAAGTGCGGGAAAGCTCAAGAAACAAAGACAAACTCTGATTTTGGATGCAGATCTTTAAGAAGAATAAAAATAATCATATAGAATATTATATTCATAAAGTAACAAAGTATTCTAAAAGCTAACCCAACATGGGAATGGAGAAAGAAGATTCTGCTGATATGAGTTAGGGATACAGACTACAGGAAAATAAGGGGCTGGAATTTATTGGAGAAAACTGGCAAAAGGAACCAAGGATCTGATATTGTTAATCCTCGTTCATTCCTTACGCATGGGTATCGGTTCCAACCTCGGAACAGAGCCGGCCATTTTCCAAGCTCGCGTCAGCTTCAAACTCTCGAGCTAAACTCTTACCCATAACCTCCCTCTCCCTGTTACCTCAGATTTCATTTGCCGCATTGCCATTCGGTCTTGTCAAGCTGCTTCTCTTGAGCTAAGTATAGTTATTTGTTGTCAGAATAGTCATTTATATAACTTTTTCTGTCAGAAAAGTTTCTATTTCATTGTCTCTTACCCTATCGCATCTAGCGACCATAATTTATTAAGTTTTTCTTCTCCTTTCTCTACTCCTTTTACCACGAGGTATTTCTCCCCTACCATCATTGGTAATCTTCCCTTTTTTCATACCTTCGGGTATTCTTTTGTACCATTGCTGGTACCCTTTCTACTATCCCTGTTTTCTATCATGGCAGATGAGAAAGGTAGTCTGGGTTTTAAAAGATGTTCTGATTGTGGACACAAATTACCTACATCTGATGCACACTCTTTGTGCCTGTATTGTTTGGGGGCGTCCCATTTATCTGTTGACCCACCCTGTACTATCTGTGAAAATTTTTCTAACGGAACCTTGTTAGAAAGGAAAAACAAGTTGTTGCTGAAGGGACTTTTTAAATCTCCCTTTTCAGAGGCTATTTCTGGGTCAGAGGCCTCAACCCCTCCTAGAGCCCATAAGAAAATTTTGGATGTTTATACTAAGGCCAAGTCACTCCCGCCAACCAAAACCTAAAAAGGCTAAGGTTTCTGCCCCGGAACTCACTCAGTCAGCCTCAGTGCTTTCGATGCCTAGACCTTCGGCACCGAGGCCTTCGGCTCCATTACTGATCTCGGCTCCGTCTTCTCCTGCAGCCTTCACTATATCGGCACCGAGGGGGCTCCTCGGGTCAGACTATTACCACTGTACCACTTTATCGGCACCGACAGCTCAGCCGGCGCAGACCTTGACCACATCGGCTCAGACATCTTACTCGGAACCGATGCCTCCGGTGTTGGCACCAATGGCGGTTCCAGATTTGGTACTGACAACCACTTCGGCACCGACCCTTGTGTCGGTGCAGACCATGACCTCGGCACCGATGGCTTTCTCGGTGCAGATACCCATAGTCCAGTCTCTCTCGGCACCATTGTTCTTGGTGTGGACTGGTGAGATGAGCACCGAGTTTGCCTCTTCTGTGGACAGGCCTGTTTCTCCCTCAGTCTCTGTGAGGTCCACTAGAAGTCTTTCTGAGTACAATGTGCTGCGTCTTGTGGACCAAGTGCTTTTGGCCAGAGGTATCCCACCCCCCCAGGACCTATCTTTCCTTGAGATGTGATCACCCATCTCCAAAGACCCCTTCTTATTATCCTCCTTTATTGCCTTTGAAGTCCATAGATTATAGCACAGTCTTCCCCCTCTGCGGTTCCCTTTATGGATCTCACTAAGGAACCGCAGTTGCCTTCGGGGCAGGAAAGTTTTGCTACAACCCAGGATGACAGTTGTGACATGCGTAATTTGCTGCTTCACAGCCATTCGGGGACTCCGAGTCGGCAGGCTGAGCCACTTAGGGGAGGGATGACCCCTGTCCTGGACATTCACTCCTCTTCAGGTGGACCAGCCTTCCAACTGATGGAGAAGGCTGGTGATACCGGACTGTCTATCCCCCCGCCCTCCTCTGGTACACTGGTTTCACAAGTTGCACCTAGCAGACACCGGGTACAAGGGCCTCAGGACATATTCCCACAGGAAACCCCGTTTACGCTGTCTTCCCCGGCTTCTTCCTCTGAGGAAGTCCACTGGAAAAGTTTGTGTAAGAGGAAGCACATGGACTCCACAGAGGAGTCCCTCACTGATGACACAGACTTTGATGAGGGGGAAGGATCCCCTCGGTCACCCTCTGAGGTATCCTTCTGTGATATCCTCAAAATCCTTAAACAGAGAGGTGACTGACAGCCCTCTAATCCGACCTCTGAGGAGTCTGTGTTCCTGCAGGCTTTTCGCGCCCGGCCCCCTACCTCCTGGTTTACTCCACCTGCTGATGAACTTGTCCGGCTCATTGTGCAGCATGTGTGGAAGGCTCCTGACACTGTCGAGGCTATTCTTCAGAGGCCAGATAAGATTTTGTCCCCTCCTGCTACGGACCCCCATTGTTCAAAAGGTCTTCCTGTGGATGCTTTGGTGGTGGCGGCCACAACAAAAAAGGATCTGGTAGAGGAAGAAAGCCAGACTGTCCACCCACCTAACAAAGAGTCCCAGGCCCAGGACAGGATTGAGAAGCACACCTTTGCATCAGTGGCCTTAGCAATCAGGTCCCTGAGTTATATGGCACACTTTACCAGGCTTCAAAGGGATCTGATTTCCAAAACCTTGGCTGGTGTCATGTCTGATGAGGTCCATGACAAAGTGGCCTCTCAGCTGGCCAACACTGAATCAATTTCTAACTCCTCTATGCAACTGATATCTCACACATCAGAAGGAGCAGCTAGAGTGGCGGGTTCAGCTGCGGTCTTTAGATGACACGCCTGGATGCGCTTGTGCAATTTCACGGAACCCTTTAAGGCTTCCTTTCTTAACGCTCCCATTGAGGCCTCTTCATTGTTTGGACCAAAAGTTAAGAGCACACTGGCCAGATGTGAACAGGACGGTAAGACCCTTTCTGCCGTAGGTGTCCATTATTCTTCCCCTCAACGTGCTTTCTCCCAAAACCAAAAGAGTGAGAAGATATGGTTCAAGAAACCTCAGGGTCCTTTCCGTGACACACAGGCTGAGTTCTCCCCTAGAGGCAGAGGGGGAAACTCACAGGGAAGACGCTCCTTTCGGGGCAAAGGGGGTCCACCTAACCAGGGTTCCAGGGACTCTTTCCCTGGCCAATCCTACCAGCACTCCTGAAGAGCGGCCCAACTCCTTTCCTCTGGAGGTAGTTGGGGGTAATTTCTCCTTGTACCCTTTTGCCTGGCTAACCATCACCACCGATTCTTGGTTACAAAGGATTATAACCAGAGGCTATCATATCCCCTTCGATATTTGTCCTGTCCTTTCAAAAAACCTTCCCGACATTCCACCCAGGCAAAGAGAAGAAGCAGCACTAGGGATAGAAAAGCTGCTAAGAAAGAGAGTCATCCAAATAGTCCCTCCAGACCAGATAGGATCTGTATTCTACTCTAGACTAATTTTGGTGCCAAAGAAAACCGGGGACTGGAGACCAGTTTTGGATCTCAGTGTATTGAACAAATTTGAGAGAGTACAAAAAATTCCAGATGGTCACAATACATCTATCCTCCCACTTTTGGAAAAAGATGATTGGATGTGCTTGATAGATCTTCAATATGCGTACTACCACATAAAAGTGGACAGGCCATCAAGAAGATTTCTGTGCTTCTGTGCGGGAGCCTGTCACTACCAGTTCAGAGTACTGCCCTTCGGACTCTCTACAGCCCCCAGAGTGTTCACAAAGTGCATGGCAGTCATCACAGTTTACTTGCAACTTCAAGGATTCCAGGTGTTTCCATACCTAGACAACTGGCTCATTTACGCCCCCACCAGACATCTACTGGAAGAAGCCCTGGCATACTCTCTCCTCGCTGCACAAAGGCTAGGCTTAACCATAAACTGGCAAAAATCCAATCTCACCCCATCTCAGGTCGACAGAATTCATAGGGGTTATCTTGGACACAAAGGACTGCAGAGCTGCCATTCCAGAGCACAGAAATTTAAGGATAAAACAACAACTGATTCCAATCCTTTCAAGGGAGAAATCCACAGCTCACTTGGTTCTACAGCTATTAGGTTCCATGGCAGCCTCCATCACCATTGTCCCCCTGGCCAGGTTTCTTATGAGGCTTCTACAATGGCTACTGCTCACCCAGTGATATCCCTTTGAGCATCCTCTTTCAGCCATGATTCGAGTAACCCACAGGTGCAAACAGGATTTAAATTGCTGGATGACACACAATCTGTCACAATGGTCTCACCCCTTCTCCCCCCAGCAACCCAAAGCCACAGTGACCACAGACGCCTCCCTGATAGGGTGGGGGGGCTATGTCAGGTACAGACAGTCCAAGGCACTTGGTCCAAACTGGAGGCCCATCTGCATATAAATATTCTAGAGCTGAGGGCGGTGCTTCTGGCGTTGCAAGCATTCCATCCCCTGCTGCCATCTGGGATGATTGCGATTCAATCAGATAACATGGCGGTGGTCTGGTACATCAGCAAGCAAGGTGGAACCAAATCTTACCCCCTTTGTTGAGAGGCCATGAGGATATGGCAATGGGTGATGGCTACCAACTGTTTTCTTCTAGCAACGCACATCCCCGGGAGTTCCAACGTGATAGCAGACAGACTCAGCAGGTGCATTCTTCAACCTCATGAGTGGTCCCTGAATCCCTTGATAGTGGCGGAGATCTTCCACGGCTGGGGCCGTCCTTGCTGCGACCTCTTTGCATCCCTGACCAACTACAAATGCAGCAACTACTTTGCCCTGATTCCCCCTCTGGGACAGTTCCCCAGGGACGCTCTAGTCCATGATTGGCCCTCGGGTCTTCTTTATGCATTCCCACCTTTTCCACTCATTCCCCAGTTTCTGAAGAAAGCCCATCAGTTGAAGAGCAAGGTGATCCTCATAGCACCATATTGGCCTCGACAGATTTGGTTTCCCTTCCTTTGGCCTCACCTACTAGATCAACCATGGATTCTCCATCCCACCCCGGAGTTGATCTCACATCCACAGAACCTGATTCATCTCCAGTATGTGACATTCTCATTGCATCTCATAAGTCTTCCACTAGAATTACTTATCTGAGCAAGTGGAAACAATTTACCTGTTGGCTGAAAGATAAACAAGTAGATCCCTTCTCAGCACCAATGTCGATAATACTAGACTACCTGGCTGACCTTTTCCATTTGGGTCTATCGGCCTCTACTATTAGAGTTCATTTGGCTGCAATTTTTAATTTCCATGAGGGTGTCCAAGATTCATCTCTTATGTCCCACAAATTGTGCAAGACCTTCATAAAAGGTGTGAATCATCTGAAGCCACCTTTTAGAGAACCTATTCAATCATGGGATTTATCATTAGTTCTACAAGCTCTGACAATACCACCCTTCGAACCAGCTTCTTCTTGCAACCTCAAGCATTTGTCATGGCAAACCTTGTTTTTGGTCACTATTACTTCTGCCAGACGTATTTCTGAGGTTCAAGCTTTATGTATCAAGAGTCCATACTTGATTTTTCATAGAGATAGAGTGTCTGTGAGAACTAATCCATAATTTCTGCCAAAAGTGATCTCTGAAATGTCCATTAATCAAACCATTGAATTTCCAGTTTTCTTTCCCAGTCATTCAAATAGAGGAGAGTATTGTCTACATACCCTAGATATCCACAGGCAAATCCATTTTTACTTAAACAGGACTATGTCCTATCGTAAATCTGACCAGTTATTATTGGCCTTTTCTGGACCTAGATTAGGACATGCTGTTGCTAAGGTCACATTAGCTAGATGGTTGAAGGACTGTGTGACCTTCATTTATACACAACGTAATATCTTGTTGCCTACTACCATGAAAGCTCATTCAACAAGGTCGGTGGCAACTTCTGCTGCCTTCCATGCCAGAGCTTCTTTACATGACGTCTGTGCAGCTGCAACTTGGGCTACGCCTCATACCTTCATCAATCATTACAAATTGGATTTGGCCTCCAGGGGAAGAGCATCTTTCGGTTCTATGGTGCTCAGGAATGTCCTTCCATGAGAGCCTCCCAGGAATAGAGGTAGCTGGGGACTCTGTCCCATGTGTAAGGAATGAACGAGGATTAACAATATCAGATAAAGAAGTTATGTCTTACCATAATGTTCCATCTGTATTGTTGATCCTCGTTCAGTCATAACGACCCTCCCTCCTTCCCCCTCCTGTGGCTTCTAGTGGATCTCACCATCTGGTTCCCTTAGGTTATTTGACCAGATGTAGCCTCTACCTTCTTTTGACTTGCAAACTCAATCTGAGGTAACAGGGAGAGGGGAATTATGAGTAAGAGTTTAGCTCAAGAGTTTGAAGCTGAAGCGAGCTTGGAAAATGGCTGGCTCAGTTCCTAGGTCGGAACTGATACCCATGCGTAATGTCTGAACGAGGATCAACAATACAGATGGAATGTTATGGTAAGACATAACTTCTTTTTTGGGAACAAATAACTAGAGAGAGAAAGGTAATAGAATGAGAAGATGCCAAAACTTTATTTGAACTGCAGGTTAGAGATTCCCTTTCCTAACAAGGATTGATATCAGAATATAGGCAGAGAAAGAAAGAGGGTAGTCCAAAATGAAAGACAAGTACTAGTTGAGTTTTTAGTAGAGCCTAGAACAGAAGCTGCTGTTAAAAAAGGAATAATTAGAAGAGCATATAAAATATTGCATGATAACTATAAGAATCAATCAGAGGTTAGAAAGGATTGGGAAGAGAGACTGCATAAGCAATTCGCAAGGAAGAAATTGGGGGATATATGTATGTCTCCCAAATATGCAACAAAATCTAGAAGATTTAAGATTTTTGCTTGGAAATGTTTGTATAGGCATTTTATACCCCAGGTAGATTCCAGGGAATATTTCTTCGGGTAGACAGCAAATGTTGCAGGTGTGATGGAGAAGTAACAGGTAACTCCGAACATATTTTCTGGGAGTGTAATGAGTTTGCAGACTTTAAAGATTCCCTACAGACTGCTGTATCAGAAATACTGGGTGAGCAAATTGGTGTATCTATGGAAATGATTTTTCTGAGCTATGATAAGGCCTTGCTGAGTCTAATTATGGTGGCTGTCAAAAAAGCGATTACTGTAAAATCGAAATCAAATCAAAGTCTAAACCAACTGTACTAGAAATAGTGAATATAGTAACAGAAATACAACTGGAATTGGCAACTTTAGAAAAGGGCAGGAGCAAATTACACAGGAAAGAATGAAAAATGTGGGAGGAATAAGTTTTAAAGGGAGGCAGGATTTGAATGAGCTATGTAATGTTTGACAATGATTGGATAGATTATAAGTTATGCATAATGTTTGCAACTAAACTTATTTCAATATGGTTTGTGATGTATAATACTTGCAACTAAGGTTATGTAAATATGGTTTGTTTTCATTTATATAAATGTATGATTGCCTGCGTCAAAACTGATAATTTAATAAAGATGTTTCTTGTTTAAAAAAAATAAAAACAGGAAGGCATTGGGAATAGTTGCTCAGCCTCTGGTCATCTGCTTGTCCCATTAAAACTTCAGTTATTTCCCCCCTAGGATCTCATTAACAAATTACTGTAACTTATCTTACAAACTTGGATAAGACCAAAAAATTACATATATGGTCCCCCACCTCTCAGTTGTCATAACTTCAGCAGTTTGTATTTATGACTGGAAACTTTTTGCCCAATCTGAGAGGCATAGAGGAGTACTTGCATAAACATTTCCTTACAAATATTATGAATTTTCATTAATGATTGGAACCTTTATTATACTAGAATGTGTCTGTCTCTTATATGAACTCTTAGACATGTCTACTTATAGCATGCAGCTAGACACTTTGTGGAAGTAGTGTATCTGCAAGTTATACCAGTAAAGAGACCAGTGTTCCACTTCTGAGGTAAACTGGGAGGTACATGTATTGTAGGTAGGCGATTCACTATTTTGCATTTTGAAGTAAGTTTATGGGTTCATGTTAGACTAATAGGGTTAGGGATGGAGTTTTAGGGTTAAGGGTTGCGAGTTACGGCTAGGTATGGACTTTTAGGGTTGAGGTTAGGAAAAGAGTGTTTGAGTTACGTACACAGTTTTAAGGTTTATGTTAGGGAGTTTAGGATAAGGGACATTTTTTTTTTGTTAGGCGAGGAGGGAATTTTAGGGGTAGGGTTAGTATATTCAAAAGGCATTGGTCAGTGACGGTGAGTAGGTATAATTTGTGTTCACATTCCAGAATGTAAGATACACAAACAAGTTATGCCTGCATGCTATAAGTAACCATCACCAAGCTTTACAGTTTAACATTATTTCCCACCCCTTTGTTTTTTTTTAAATATCATGACCCTGTCACCAAAAAACCCATCCCTGGGTCCTTTAAACAAATCAGTTGCATTCAACCCAAATCTAAGGGTATTGTACACCATTTCACCCATTTAACCCTCAATAATAGTACTGAATAACTGAACTTCAGATTCTATGGCAGTTCAGGCTTAGTATTTACTTCCTGACATATTAAAAGTAGGACAGACTTAATACTGACTTCCTGACATGTTAAAACTAGGCCACTTTTAACCATGTAATACCAGTACCTTAATGCAACCTGCGATTATTTCTACTTCCAGAATCTTTATTCGTAATCCATATGGGAATCAGTTCTTCATGCCGTAGCTTTAATTACTTGTCCAAGAAGCTCATGAATAATCTGCCCAAGTTGCTCCAGTACAGGAAGTTGTCCTGACCCCAAGCCCCTTCCAAGCAAGAATTCTAGCTAATTTGTTTGCTTTGTTAGTTTTAGTTTTTCATATATATTGACTATTCAAACTACCTGATTTGTGTGACTTTATAACCTAATAAAATTAGAAAAAATGAGTTGATTTCTAACATATTGGGAGGTTGGCCTAATGGTTAAGGTGTTTGCCTTACAAACACAAGGTGCAGGGTTTGAGTCTCACAAGGGATAATTGGCTAAACTTAAAATGGCTCGCAAGGGCAGTTAGCTTAGTACTAATCTATGAACCTATATTTGTGACCCTCAGTCCTTTTAGTCTCTCTGTGGTAGCATAACTTTCTCTTAAGGTTCACTTGTTTTCTGACTATCCCACAGAATTTCCTTAATCCATTTATTTACCTTATTCAATTTTTCTGGCAGAAGAGACCATAATGCCTGTGCTACAAAGATCAAAAGAGGTAACACACATAACTGAATTGCTTGGTTCTTTTGATCTATCTGAAGTACCATACTCTTCCACTTCTAGCATAATCTCTTAAATTGTAGGAATACTTCCCCACTGGTGAACAAGACTGAATGTTCTGTAGCCTTATTTACTCAGCCTCCCTAAAACTTATATCTGTTAGATTCTCATTAAGTAAGGATAATTACTGCTATGCCCTCCTTCTGGAACAAAGTTAACTGATATACCTTTAGATCTGAAGTAGTTAACTTAATTTTATCTGCAACCTGTGGGTATCCGGATCCATATCGGATCCGAGCCGGCAGCTTTACAAGCATCTGCTCTGAGCTCCAAGCTCCTCCCCCTTACCCATAACCCACCACCATCTCCTGCCTTCCCTCAGATCTCGTTTGCCGCTTCGTGCACCAGCATTGTGGTCTCAGTAGCTCTGAGCTTTAGGGTTATTGTAAGTGCTTTTTGGGATATTTTTGTGTGTTGAGAGAGTTTTCTGAGTTAGTTCCTATTCCTCTCCCTAAACACTTGTTTGTCGGTTACAAAAAAAAAAGAAAGAAAAACGTTTTTAGTTTTGTGAGATAGTTATTGTGTTGGCCCTTCCCTTCCCTATAGTGTGTGCATGGTCAATAGTGTGTTGGGGTTTGTTAGGTGTGGCTGCTTTTGTGTTAGAATGTCTGAATAGCCGAAACCTACTTTCAAAAAATGCACAGTGTGTGGCCATAAGCTTTCAACAGTGGATAGTCACACTCTGTGTGTTGTTTACCTGGGCATAGCCCATTTATCTGCCCAGTGCAGTGTGTGTGCTGGATTTAATCCGAGGGCACTGAAAGATAGGAAAGCCAAACTGGTGGCAAAAGGCCTTCTCCCAGCTTCCACTTTGGACACTTCAGCCTCTGCCTTGGCTTCTGCAACTTCCTCCCAAGCCCCCCTCAGGCTGGGACTCACCCTCCCGCTAGGTCTGCTGAAGGGGATGTGAAAGGGAGAGACATAAGGATACAGACAGAGGGAGACAGAAGAAAGGGGATAGGCCCCCTAAACAGTATCCAGATCAGGAATCCTTCCCTAGCCTGCCTTCCAAGGTATCGAGACCCGTGTCTCCTCGGCTCCACTCCCCCAGATTCTCCCCAGAGCCGATGGAGCCTTCAGAGCCGAGGCTTTCCTCCAGATCCTCCCAGTGAACAGCCAGATCCGAGTTGGTCACTTCCTCGCGCTCAATGCAGTCTCTCTCTGAAATAGATATGGACAGGATGATGAGATTTATTCGTACCCAAATCCAGATGGGAGTCGTGCCAGGCCTCTCTGTCTGGAGGGGGGACCTCCATGCCATTCTTTCATCTGATTTCTCTTTCCCCGATCCGGCCTCTGGTTTTGGGGTTTATGGATCCGAGGATCTTCAGAGCTGGGGATTCGGCGCCAATGGATCCTCCAACTTCAACTCCGGCGATTACCTTGAGTTCCTCGGATCTGACAAGTTCGGATCTGGGCAGCTCTCGGGGCTGAGGACCGGGAGTCAGATCCGAGGGGATGGAGATGTCTTCGGCTGTGACTTTGTCGGATCCAAGCCGTACCTTTGGAGCTCCGGCTACCTAAGCCTTGGCCCCGATCCTCACGGCGGACCTGGGGAGAGCTTCCTCTTTGTTGGGTGCTAAGGAGGTGCACTTTCCATCAGCATTCAACGTGGTGGAGAGGGTTCTTTCCCAAGGATAGAGACCCCAGTGTATTTCCTTGGATTCCGCCCAGACTCCCTCAGATTCGGTTAGGACTCCCTTCAGCTTGTCTCAGGGACAGCCCGTGCTAGAGGAGCCCCAGGCGGTTCTTCTGGAGGAACCCCCCATGGCTCACGAGCCCTCTTCAGCGAGTACCACTGAGGAGGGTCCTTGTAAGCACACGTGCAAAAGAAGGCACCTGGACTCCCCTGAGTCCCTTACAGAAGACACTGATTTAGATGAAGGAGAAGGTTCCCCCAGGTCACCTTCTGAGGATGTCTCCTTTGGAGACATCATGGAGATCCTCCGCCAGAGGGGCGGTTGGTCAGTCCCAAAGCCTTCTATGGATGAATCAGTGTTCCTGAAGGCTTTTGGCATGGGCCCATCTACGTCCTGGGTGTCCCCTCTGATGGATCCCTTACTGGATCATATCACCACGTGGGCTTGGAAGGAGCCTGACACCATAGAGCCGATACCTAAATGCCAGGACAAGATTATTTTTCCACCCTCGGACAGACAGGCATGGTATAAGGGATCCCCTGTTGATGCTGTGGTGGTTGCAGCAGCCACCAAGAGGGAACTGTCTCAAGAAAGTTCCTCGGTCCACCCTCCGGACAAGGAGTCCAGAATGGTGGATCAATTTGGGAAGCGAGTATATTCTTTAGTGGCGTTTTCCATCTGAGCACTGAACTACTTGGCACACGTTATACAATTACAGTGAGACCTAGTCATGGAATTAGATGAGTTGCCCCCAGAGTCTTTGTCGCAGGAGGACAAGCGTCTGTTCTCCATGAAAATGTCAACTCTGAAATCAGTATCAAACACGTCCATGCACCTCTTTACCCATGCTACGGAAGGAGCATCTAGGGTGGCTGGGACCAGTGTAGCTATGAGGCGACATGCTTGGCTCAGACTGTGTCAGTTTGTGGACCCCTTTAAGGCATCTTTTACGAATGCTCTTTTTGGGAAAACTGTACATGACAGCCTTGTCCAGAGTGAAAAAGAGAGGAAGACTTTGCCATCGGAATCCGCTTCTCCAGTCCACAAAGATCCTTTTCCAGGAATCAGAGAGGGCAAAAGAAGATGTGGTTCTGGAAATCACAGTTTTCCCTGGGCTCTCAGGACAACTCATCACCTAGAGGCAGAGGGGGACATGACAGATGCCATCCCAGAGGCAGAGGGGGGTCCGAGGAACTTTGGGTCTAGGGAGCCCTTCTCGGCCAGGCCCGCACAGTAGCCCTGAGGAGTTGCCCGATTGTCCTACTCTGGAAGCAGTCGGGGAAGATTATCATTGCACTCAATGGTGTGGGAGTCCATAACTGCAGATCACTGGGTACTTCAAATAACATCCAGAGGTTACACCATCCCGTTTGTTGCCCCTCCAATCCAACCAAAGCACCTCCCAGATGTCCCACCCGCTCAAAGGGAGATGGCAGCACTAGAGGTTTCCAAGCTGCTTCAAAAACGAGCCATCGAACCAGTCCCCCCCAGATCAGTCCGGGTCAGGCATTTACGCCAGGTTCTTTTTAGTGCCAAAAAAGACGGGGGACCTCAGATCCATTTTGGACCTGTCAACCGTAAAACCTGGCTGTCGCCAAACAGAAATTCTGGATGGTCACCCTGCAGTCCATTCTACCTTATCTTCGAGAATGCGTCTAGATGTGCTCGATAGACCTCCAGGACGCTTACTACCATATCAAGATTCACAGAAGCTCCAGGAAATTCCTTCGCTTGGAAGCCAGTCATTTCCAGTTCAGAGCCCTACCCTTCGGTCTCAACACAACCCCCAGGGTACAAACAAACAACCTAACAACAACAACCAGGTGTCTTCGTCAAAGATCCAAAGAACAAATATACAGAAAATCACTAGGCAAAGACCAGGCTTCAGCTTCTTTAAAAACAGACTGCTTTAATAATAAGGAACTCACACAAGTGCTTTCACCATTAGGCTTCTTCAGGTGCATGAATTATCCTAGTAAACACACCCATTTTATATCCAAAAATATTCAGCTTAATTGATTCTTAAAGCCATATTACTTTACATTCATTCCCTTCTAATACATTATACGAAAACATATAAAAATAATTCAACTAATTTCTACAAAGATACCAAATTCTAATGCATACCATGATATATATATAAAAATAAAACATTTAATAAGCCCATTAAAATACTAAAAAGCTAAGATATAGACTATCTACATAATGGTCTGTTCTTTAAAACTGGTCTCAATGGAATATTATCAACAAGGCCATGCCCTGCATTTGCCCTGAGCCTTACTATCCATTCTACTTCCATAGTTTCTGTTTTATTTCTAATATCTCCCTTTCTCTTATTTTCATTGATAATACCTAATACTCTAAATTTAAAATTGTGCTGAGTATTGGTTTCTTTTACATGCTTTGCCAAGGCATTAGAAATATTCTCCTTCCTAATATGTTATATATGTTCTCTTATTCTATCTTTAAGGGGCCTATCTGTTTTACCCACGTAGAATTTATTACATATTTGGCAATTAGCCAAATACACTACATGCTTCGTATTGCAGTCAGCTCTAACTCTTAGCTAGAATACTTTACCTATGTCTGAATGTTTAAATTCCTTCTCTGTTGTTATATAATTATACCATGTGCATTGCTAACATGGCACTGTTCCTATTATTGACTGTGGAGCTTTTATTGCTTTACTAGTACATAATCTTCTTTTCAAGGATAAATTATTTTTAAATGTGAATTATGGTGTTGAACTTAAAATTGTATTGATTTGTTCATCTGTAGTTAGAATATTCCAATATTTATTTATAATACTAGTATATTCTCTGATATTCCTTGAATAATCAAAACATTGCCTTAGATCCTTAGCCCCAAAGGTATTTTTACTCATATCATTTATATGTTCTACAGTTTCTGAAAAATATGGTTTAGCTTTGTTATGTCTTAATTCTTTTATTCGATTAGCACTTCTATTAATACTATAATCTCTATATCCCCTTTCCTTTAATTCATTCTTTGTAACATTAATTTGATGTTCAAAGTCTTCCCTTTTAACATTTAATCTAGAAGCTCTATAGAATTGATTTTGTGTAACGGTTTTAAAGACACATTTCGGGTGCATACTATCATTACTCAATAATTTATTTACATGACATTCTTTCCTATACATTTTAGTACAAATTTCATTCTCATTTTCTTAAAAAATTGTAACATCTAGAAAATGTATTTCTTGTTTAGAGCAAGCCCCTGTAAATTTAAGAAAATGTGTAGTCTTATTTAAGTATAATACAAACTCTTTTAATTGTTCTATAGTACCTCTCCATAAAAGAAAAAAGTCATCCACAAATCTGCAGAAAATATGATGTTATTATTGAATGCTCCTTTTATTATATATTCATTTTCCCATACAGCCTTAACAATATTTGCGTATGTATTCGCACATGATGTGCCCATTGCTACTCCATTTTTTTGCCAATAAATATTTTCTCCAAACATAAAAATGTTATTTTCTAAGACCAAATATAGTAGGGCTTGTATTAGTTCCATTTCATTTGTAGCATACCTGCCAGCTTCAGTCATCATTTTATTAACATATTTAATTCCTATATCATTTGGAATAACAGTAAATAATGAAGTCACATCCAGTGTAACTAACAAACATTTCCCTATCTCCTGTTTCTCTTGCATATATAGGGAGTATAGGTCCTTAATAAAGTGTTCTGTATCTTTTAAAATGGTTGCAGATATCTTTAAGAGGGGATTTAATTTATTTTCCAAGTATATGGATATGGATTCCATACACCAATTTCTTCCTGTTGCTATGGGTCTCATAGGGGGGTTATCCTTATTTTTATGAATTTTTGGTGGTCCTTGAATTATAGGAATGGTGGGGTTGGTTATCTCAAAATATCTAAAAAGACTATCATCCATGTGACCTAAAATATGTAGTTCCTTTAACTTATTATTGACTTTACGTATCATCTGCTTCATCTGTACATCATTAACACATTCATAAAATTGTGCATCTTTTAACATTTCATTCATTTTCATTTCATAAACATCTTTATCTAACAGCACTATCTGTCCCCCTTTATATGCTGGTCTAATTACAATATGTGGGTACTGTTGTAAATCTAGCATCACTTTGTATTCATTTGCTGTTAAATTATTCCATTTATACTTAGCTTCTTTCTTTTCCTGTTCATAGTAAGTTTTATAAAATTCTTCTATACACAACTGTTCAAATGTATTAATAAGTGAATGCTGCTTAGGTATAAATAAACTGGGTTTCTTAAACAAATGTTCTTGACATTCATTATTACCAAACATTATTTTGAGCATTACATTCCTTGTAAACATTTTTAAGTCCAAAATCAGACTAGTAATGTCACTATCCTTTGCTGGTATGAAAGAGAGTCCCATTTGTAATACATTCACTTCATCCACTGTTAAAACATGCGTGGCTAAATTAACTATTAATTTCTTACTTTGTTGAACGCTTTTTTTATAGTATAAGGACTCACCCCTTCTTCCTGTAGCTTCCTTTTTCCTCGCGTAACACTTCTCCCTCTCATCTGTTGATTCTTTGCCCCTCTGCTCAGTAACCTCTCTCTTATTGGTAGCAGAAAGCTTAATGGCACTTTCTTTTGATTGTATATCAGTTCTGATTCCAAAAAAGAAGTTTGTTGGTTTACAATACATTACCATTGTTCTTTTCAACGGTGTGATGCACTTCTGCAGTCACTATGATATTCTTGCTTCTAGCTCCCATTGACGTCACTTCCTGTATATTCACATTAGTCGCTTCTACATTTGTGAATGGTTCATCTGTGGCGACTCCTTTTTTGAATGTCAGTTCTGTATTATAACTTATTCCATTGGTTTGTGAATCACTTTCTATATTAGGTTGTATATCTGTACTTGCTGCAATATTCTTAATTTCACAAGGCCAAGTAAAGACATGACCTGCAGCATAATCTTGACGATCCCTTAATAATTTCCTTATCTTAATTTGCACTAGCTTGCGAGCATAGCTGTTAATGTTATTAGTTATATCATCCAACAGTTTTGTGGTTAGGACAGGGTCGTATCTGTCACATGTTGCGTCTTACGGCTTATCCCGGTTAGGGGTCGCCACAGCGGAACTCCGGTCCGCTAATGTTTGGTAGTGGATTTTTACGTGCCGAGTTACCAGCCCTGGTGCACAACCTTCAAAGAAGGCATGCCCATTCACGCATGCCTCCACACAGCAGACACTCTGAGAATCGAATGCGACAATGTCTTGCTGTGAAGCGACAATGCTACCGCAGCACCAGTACTGCGGGTATCGTATCTGTCACATCCGGTCCGCTAATGTTTGGTAGTGGATTTTTACATGTCGAGTTACCAGCCCTGATGCACAACCTTCAACGAAGGCACGCCCATTCATACATGCCTCCACACAGCAGACACTCTAACTGAGAATCGAACGCGACAACGTCTTGCTGTGAGGCAACAACGCTACCGCAGCACCACTACTGCAGGTATCGTATCTGTCACATATATATCTATATTTAGTTTTAATTCATTGATAATACCTAATACTCTAAATATATATACCATAGTAGGAAGGGGAATATTTCTAATGCCTTGGCAAAGCATGTAAAAGAAACCAATACTCAGCACAATTTTAAATTTAGAGTATTAGGTATTATCAATGAAAATAAGAAAAAGGGAGATATTAGAAATAAAACAGAAACTATGGAAGTAGAATGGATAGTAAGGCTCAGGGCAAATGCAGGACATGGCCTTAATGATGTTATTCCATTGAGACCAGTTTTAAAGAACAGACCATTATGTAGATAGTCTATATCTTAGCTTTTTAGTATTTTTATAGGCTTATTAAATGTTTTACTTTTATATATATCATGGTATGCATTAGAATTTGGTATCTTTGTAGAAATTAGTTGAAGTATTTTTATATATTTTTATATGTTTTCATGTAGTGTATTAGAAGGCAATGAATGTAAAGTAATATGGCTTTAAGAACCAATTAAGCTGAATATTTTTTGGATATAAAATGGGTGTGTTTACTAGGATAATTCATGCACCTGAAGAAGCCTAATGGTGAAAGCGCTTGTGTGAGTTCCTTACTATTAAAGCAGTCTGTTTTTAAAGAAGCTGGAGCCTGATCTTTGCCTAGTGATTTTCTGTATATTTGTTCTTTGGATATTTGGCGAAGACACCCGGTTGTTGTTGGGTTGTTTGTTCGTAATTTGGATATATTTGTATACCAGCTATACCAGGAAGATGGCTACAGGAATAGAATAAATAGAAACCACAGAATTGGACTACAACCCAAACCTATGTAATAGGAATAGTGAACAAAGAACCACTGAATTTATGAACAAGGTGTGCGAAACTATGAATCCATTGCTTAACAGTTGCTTACAAATAGAAGCAATGGATACACCTAATGTGGACTTTATAGCCATGAAGAATCACATTTTTGCTCTAAAAAAAGAACTATTTAAATTAAAAAGAGTGGAGTATGAAAGATTCCACCTAGAAATTTGCTTAACAGAAAACATTGTACCTTGGGGTCTAAGGGTTTTAAAAATGCCGGCTCAGGACCCATGTGACCCATTGCTATTGAGTGAATGGCAAAAATTAAACTTAAATACAAGCTTGGGCTATCTAAGACTGTTGGTAAATTCTGCTAAGTGAGAAGCCAACAAGTTAATAGATCTAATTAAAACTAAATATAGATCTATATGTGACAGATACGATCCTGTCCTAACCACAAAATTGTTGGATGATATAACTAATAACATTAAGAGCTATGCTCGCAAGTTAGCACAAATTAAGCTAAGGAAATTATTAAGGGATCGTCAAGATTATGCTGCAGGTCATGTCTTTATTTGGCCTCGTGAAATTAAGAATATTGCAGCAAGTACAGATATACAACCTAATATAGAAAGTGATTCACAAACCAATGGAAAAAGTTATAATACAGAACTGACATTCAAAAAAGGAGTCACCACAGATGAACCATTCACAAATGTAGAAGTGGCTAATGCGAATATACAGGAAGTGACATCAGTGGGAGCTAGAAGCAAGAATATTGTAGTGACTGCAGAAGTGCATCACACCGCTGAAGAGAACAATGGTAAAAGATGTACTGTAAACCAACAAACTTCTTTTTTGGAATCAGAACTGATATACAATCAAAAGAAAGTGCCATTAATCTTTCCGCTACCAATGAGAGAGAGGTCACTGAGCAGAGGGGCAAAGAATCAGATGAGAGGGAGAAGTGTTACTCGAGGAACTAGGAAGCTACAGGAAGAAGGGGTGAGTCCTTATACTATAAAAAAAGCATTAAACAAAGTAAGAACTTAATAGTTAATTTATCCACGCTTGTTTTAACAGTGGATGAAGTGAATGTATTACAAATGGGACTCTCCTTCATACCAGCAATGGATAGTGACATTACTAGTCTGATTTTGGACTTAAAAATGTTTACAAGGAATGTAATGCTCAAAATGTTTGGTAATAATGAATGTCAAGAAAATTTGTTTAAGAAACCCAGTTTATTTATACCTAAGCAGCATTCACTTATTAATACATTTGAATAGTTGTGTATAGAAGAATTTTATAAAACTTACTATGAACAGGAAAAGAAAGAAGCTAAGTATAAATGGAATAATTAAACAGCAAATGAATACAAAGCGATGCTAGATTTACAACAGTACCCACATATTGTAATTAGACCAGCAGATAAAGGGGGACAGATAGTGCTGTTAGATAAAGATGTTTATGAAATGAAAATGAATGAAATGTTAAAGGATGCACAATTTTATGAATGTGTTAATGATGTACAGATGGAGCAAATGATACATAAAGTCAATAATAAGTTAAAGGAACTACATATTTTAGGTCTCATGGATGATAGTCCTTTTAGATATTTTGAGATAACCAACCCCACCATTCCTATAATTCAAGGACCACCAAAAATTCATAAAAATAAGGATAACCCCCCTATGAGACCCATAGTAGCAGGAAGAAATTGGTGTACTGAATCCATATCCATATACTTGGAAAATAAATTAAATCCCCTCTTAAAGATATCTGCAACCATTTTAAAAGATACAGAACACTTTATTAAGGACTTATACTCCCTATATATGCAAGAGAAGCAGGAGATAGGGAAATGTTTGTTAGTTACACTGGATGTGACTTCATTATTTACTGTTATTCCGAATGATATAGGGATGAAATATGTTAATAAAATGATGACTGAAGCTGGCAGGTATGCTACAAATGAAATGGAACTAATACAAGCCCTACTATATTTGGTCTTAGAAAATAACATTTTTATGTTTGGAGAAAATATTTATTGGCAAAAGAAATGGAGTAGCAATGGGCACATCGTGTGTGAATACATACGCAAATATTGTTATGGCTGTATGGGAAAATTAATATATAATAAAAGGAGCATTCAATAATAACATAATATTTTTCCGCATATTTGTGGATGACATTTTTCTTTTATGGAGAGGCACTATAGAACAATTAAGAGTTTGTATTATACTTAAATAAGACTACACATTTTCTTAAATTTACAGGGGCTTGTTCTAAACAAGAAATACATTTTCTAGATGTTACAATTTTTAAGAAAATGAGAATGAAATTTGTACTAAAATGTATAAAAAATAATGTCATGTAAATAAATTATTGAGTAATGATAGTATGCACCTGAAATTTGTCTTTAAATATGTTACACAAAATCAGTTCTATAGAGCTTCCAGATTAAATGTTAAAAGGGAACACTTTGCACATCAAATTAATGTTACAAAGAATGAATTAAAGGAAAGGGGATATAGAGATTATAGTATTAATAGAAGTGCTAATCGAATAAAAGAATTAAGACATAAAGCTAAACCATATTTTTCAGAAACTGTAGAACATATAAATGATACGAGTAAAAATACCTTTGGGGCTAAGGATCTAAGGCCATGTTTTGATTATTCAAGGAATATCAGAGAATATACCAGCATTATAAATAAATATTGGAATATTCTGACTATAGATGAACAAATCAATACAATTTTGAGTTCAACACCATAATTCACATTTAAAAATAATTCATCCTTGAAAAGAAGATTATGTACTAGTAGAGCAATAAAAGCTCCACAGTCAGTAATAGGAACAGTGCCATGTAAGCAATGCACTTGGTGTAGTTATATAATAACAGAGAAGGAATTTAAACATCCAGACATAGGTAAAGTATTCTATATAAGAGTTAGAGCTGACTGTAATATGAAGCATGTAGTGTATTTGGCTAATTGCCAAATATGTAATAACTTCTACGTGGGTAAAACAGATAGGCCCCTTAAAGATAGAATAAGAGAACATATATACCATATTAGGAAGGGGAATATTTCTAATGCCTTGGCAAAGCATGTAAAAGAAACCAATACTCAGCAGTATTTTAAATTTAGAGTATTAGGTATTGTCAATAAAAATAAGTGAAAGGGAGATATTAGAAATGAAACAGAAACTATAGAAGTAGAATGGATAGTAAGGCTCAGGGCAAATGCAGGGCATGGCCTTAATGATGTTATTCCATTGAGACCAGTTTTAAAGAACAGACCATTACGTAGATGGTCTATATCTTAGCTTTTTAGTATTTTTATAGGCTTATTAAATGTTTTATTTTTATATATATCATGGTATGCATTAGAATTTGGTATCTTTGTAGAAATTAGTTAAAGTATTTTTATATATTTTTATATGTGTTCATGTAATGTATTAGAAGGGAATGAATGTAAAGTAATATGGCTTTAAGAACCAATTAAGCTGAATATTTTTGGATATAAAATTGGTGTGTTTACTAGGATAATTCATGCACCTGAAGAAGCCTAATGGTGAAAGCGCTTGTGGGAGTTCCTTACTATTAAAGCAATCTGTTTTTAAAGAAGCTGGAGCCTGGCCTTTGCCTAGTGATTTTCTGTACAACCCCCAGGGTGTTTACCAAGGTGATGGCAGTTGTAGCGGTTCACCTGAGGCTTCAGGAGATTCAGTTATTCCCTTACCTAGATGATTGGCTCCTTGCTGCTTCCACCAAGCATCTTCTTTGCCAAGCCAGAGTATCCTTCCTTCATCTTGCAGACCTGCTAGAGATTACGATCAATGTTCCGAAGTCCCTCTTAGACCCATTACAGATCTTGGACTTTATCGGGGCATGGCTGTACACCCTTCAACTGAAAGTCTTTCTAACTCCAGACAGGGTCGAGAGTCTAAGGGCTCATGTATCAATAATTCTTGGTCCCAGGTTACCGAAGGCGGATGACATTCTCAGATCCTTGGACTCTATGGCTGCAGCAATTTCTATCTTCCCCTGTGTGAGTCTTCACATGCGTGTTCTACAATGGACTCTAACTGTGCAGTGGTCATGGCTAGATCTCCCCATGGAATACCCAATTCAAGTCAGCAAAGCCTGCAGGGCGTCACTCCTCTGATGGGTCCAATCTCCAGAGTTCACAGCGGGACGCCCATTTATTTCATCCACAGCCCAAGCCACAGTGACCATGGATGACTCCCAGCTTGGGTGAGGGTGGGAGCATTATCTGGGGAGGACAGTCCAAGGCATGTGGTCCCAGATCGAGACAAGATTGCACATCAGTGTTCTGGAGATGAGAGCAGTGTTTTTAGCGTTGCAAGCCTTCCATACTGTTCTTCCTCCGGGGACTATTGCAATTCAGTCAGACAACATGTTAGTTGTCTGGAACATCAACAAACAGGGAAGAACCAGATCTTACCCTCTGTGTTGCGAGGCCATGAGAGTGTGGGAGTGGGCGATCTCCACCAGTCAGTTTCTGATTGCAACGCACATCCCGGGATGCTCCAACATTTTAGCGGGCAGATTGAGTCGGGCTATTCTAATGCCATACGAGTAGTCTCTGAAACAGTCGATAGCGGAGGAGATCTTTCTTGTATGGGGACAGTCTTGCTGCGATCTCTTCGCATCTCCTTCCAACGTGAAGTGCAATGAGTTCTTTGCTCTGATTCCATCACCAGGGGAACCCCCAGAGACGCTCTAGTCCATGCTTGGCCTCCCGGGTTACTGTACGCTTATCACCTGTTACCACTCATTCCGAAGTTTCTTCAGAAAGCTTGCCGACTGGGGTGCAAGGTGATCCTCATTGCCCTATTCTGGCCTCGTCAAGTCTGGTTCCCCTTCCTCTGGTCTCATGTTCTAGCTCCTCCTTGGATTCTAGATCCCTGCCCATATCTCATTTCTCATCCCTCGGGCACCTGTCCGCTTAACCTGGACAGCCTCAAGCTGACAGCTTGGTTGCTCCAGTTCCCTTGATTGCCAGGGCTCCCGGTCTTTTGTCTTCAGTAAAAACTATTCTAGTGGCAGCTCATAAGTCTTACCGCAGTAAATGGAAACAATTCCCTATTTGGGCTTCTCAGGAAGCCTGGATCCTTTTACAGCTCTTGTCTCTGCAATGTTGGATTTTTTAGCCAGCATTTTTCAGCAAGGGGCTAGTTCTTCCACTTTGAAAGTGCAACTGGCAGCTTTTTTGAATTTCCATGTTGGTGAAAATAGGAATGCCCTGGTTTCTTCTAGTCTGTGTAAGGCTTTTCTTAAAGGCACTTTTCTTTTGCATCCTCCAGTTAAGAACCCTGTTCATCCTTGGGACCTTACCTTGGTTGTCCAGGCCTTAGTTGCTTGCCCCTTTGAACCTGCAGCATCAGTAGATTGAAAGTTCTTATCCTAGAAGACAGCCTTTCTAGTGACTATTACGTCGGCTAGGAGGGTTTCTGAGCTTCAGGCCTTGTCTGCCGTGCCCCCTTACTTGATCTTCCATAAGGACAGGGTTTCTCTCCATACAAACCCTTCCTTCTTACCAAAAGTGGCTTCCGAATCAAACAATCAGTTAACCTGCCTGTTTTCTTCCCAAATTTTCAGAACAAGGTTGAATATAAACTGCATTTGCTAGATGTTCATAGACAACTTCATTTTTATTTACATAGAACAAAGCCCTTCTGTAAGTCTGACCAGTTATTTGTGTCTTTTTCTAAGCCCTTTTTGAGTAAAGCCATCTCCAAGGGTTCCTTAGCTAGATGGATTACACTATGTATTTTGCAAATTTACAAAGACAAAGGTTTGTCTCCACCTGGTCCTGTTAAAGCTCATTCTACCAGATGTATGGCGACATCTGCTTTTTGGTCTAGGGTCTCATTAGATGACATTTGTGCGGCAGCAACTTGGGCAAAGTCACATACCTTCATTTCTTATTATAAGTTGGATTTGATCTCCAGAGGGAGAGCATCCTTCAACTCTGCGGTGCTCAGGAATATCCTTCTATGAGGGCCTCCCAGGAGTTTGAGTAGCTGGGGAATCTGTCCCACAGGTTGCAGATAAAATGAAGTTAACTACTTTAGATAAAGAAGTTATGTACTCATTATAACGTTTCATCTGAGTAGTAACACTTCATTTTTCTGCAATCTTCAGACCCTCCTTCCCCCGAACCTTCTCATGTGATATTCATGCATGGTTTATTCTAAGTTGAATTGCTGATTGGTTTGAGTTGCAACAAACTCGATCTGGGGGAAGGCAGGAGATGGTGGTGGGTTATAGGTAAGGGGAGGAGCTTGGAGCAGATGCTTGTAAAGTTGCCGGCTCAGATCCGATATGGATCCGAATACCCACATGTTGCAAAAAAATGAAGTATAACTACTCGGATGGAAGATTATGGTGAGTACATAACTTCTTTTTAGTAATGTTAAACTCATAGCTTCAGTCCTTTCCAAATGCATTTAAAATCTCAAGCAATTGGGTATGTCCCTCTGAAGATTTGACAGATTTACTAGGACACCATCTGTGTACAAAATTATGATCGGATGCAGGGTGTCCCATATATAAATTTGTATATCAAAATCCATAATCTTTGTCACCAGTGGCTGTAAAGAAATAGTAAATATCACTGGAGTCAAAGGGCAACCTTGCCTTGTTCTCTGTATAACTTTAATCTCTCAGAAGGCCTAACTATTACTTTCACCTATGCCATTGTTTCTGAAAATATTTTATTTCAACAATTTTATATATTTCTTTGGGAAGCCAAATATGAATAGAATTTTATACAGAAACTGTCACTAAACTGTTTTGAAAGCTTTCTGTACATCAAGACTAATGACTACTAATATTTTCTCAGTATTTTCCACATTTTGGATGAACATAATGGTTCTGATAATATTTTCAAACATCCTCCTTTCTCCCTCCCCTCAAGCCCACACTGATCTGAATGTGTTAAATTGGGTGATTACATTTGCCACTGTTTTTTTTTCCCAAGACCGCCCAAAATAGCTTGTAATTATGGTTCAGAATAGATATAGGGCTAAAGGATGAAGGAAGAAGTGGATGTTTGCCATCCTTAAGTATCACTTTAATTAAAGCCCTTAATGAGTCCCAGGGGTTCCCTCCTTGTTGAAGTACTGTGTTCATTAATCTGGGCCATATAGTTTCAATGAGCATCCATCCTATGTCTATGGGGATGCATTCAGTTCCAGACATCTTGCCTGCAGGTTGCTCCTTTAAATCTTTCTCAGTTTTCTCAAGCAGTATGGACCTAAGAGGGGCTTTCTCTGTGATTGTGATAAATGTCTTTCACTTCAAAATTGCTACATCTCCTACACCTGTTGTGGATCTTGGTACTTTGGTGTATATAGAGTTATAAAAATATTCTAGCATTTCCAGCACATGTCTGAGCTCCTGAATTCCCCCATGTCACTATACCTGAGTGTATGTATTGCAAATTGCCAGTGATTTTAAACCTTTCAAGTTATTTACAAAACTTACCCTCTCAGTGTCACTCTACGTTTTCACCTCAATATTTTTGAACCTCCCCCTTTGCCATATTTAATTGGCTCTGTTGATCTAATGATAATTCCCCCATTCTTCTTTCAACTTTCTTATTCCATACCACTATATATATATATATATATATATATATATATATATATATATATATATACACACACACACACACACACATACTCTCTTCACCTCTTTAACCCTTTCTGTTTTGTATATCGAATGACCCTCTTGCTTAATCCTTGACTTATATTGGTAACACATTTGCACTTTTACTACCTCTGTGTCTTGTAACTATTCAGTGAAAGTCTCCTTAACCCAATCTACAGAACTTTCTATTTTTAGTAAGTATGATGAAATGTGCCAATGCTTCTCAACCTTCCATACCTCTTGAGTTAGCTGAAACAAAAAAAAAAGATCTGAGATCATTAGACCTATACATTTGATTTAATCTCGACCACACCTTGGATTTCAGTGAGCTGCAGGTATAACCTACTGCCTTCCCTCTCATTTTAATTGACCAAACACTAACCAGTCCAATATTATCCATGTATTTTTTTTCAGAAACCTCTTCATCGTTGTCATCTTCAGTCTCCTGGGACTACTAGTTATATTGTTCACCCTGTTATCATATTCCAGTCTCCCATATTAACTAATCCCATTATAAATTATGTTATGAAATTCATAATTTGTTGAATTATCCCTACCATGGATATGGAAGGAATATAAACAGAGACTACTCAAACCTTCTGCCCTTTGCTATGTACCCACCATGGGGATTCTAGGATTTAAAATTACAAGGCTTCAGCAAACATAATTGCAACCCTCCAATCTTCTCCCCCGTCCAAACTGAAATGCACCCACTGATGACTTAAAAACTCATGCCAATGTAACTTTGAGTATTCCTATAGGTTCATGGGCATTTACTAGGCTAACGACCACAAGGACCTTTTTAAGCCTACCCAATCTTCCCAAATCTCTGACAAGTTCTGATACCCTTGATAAGTGTAAGCATGGACCTGGGAGATGAACCATTTACAGCTTTCCTGTTTGCATCAGAGACATAGGTACCAACTCAGGGATGAATTTCCGGTTTCCCATCCAATTGTCCAAGTTGCACTTGAATTGGATTAGGGAGGAACTCTGCTTCACATGGATGAGGGAGCCTGTCCCATAGACAGGGTAGTCTCTGGGATACATACCTTTCTTTCCAGCATGTCATATTTATATCACAGGTAAGGTTTAAGTCTTTAGAATGGGTAATTCTGGTACTGTTTGTTTTGTGGATATGCAGGGGGGTCCATCAGAGTGAGATCTGACAATGCCCTGTATGCTAGGCATAGATCTCTCCTCAAAAGCCTGTAGGAGACTGAATACAGGGATAGGGCCTTGAGGCGGTCTGCATAGGACATATTACCTACACCCTGTATTCTTTTTGTGAGGAACATCTGTGGATGTTCCAGTTGTTGGTTATGCCTGGTTAGGTATGTACCAAAGGGGGCATTGTACTCAATGATAGGTCTGATGAATGCCAAATACAGTGGAACAATGACTTCCTTGGACTTAAATGCCATACCTTTGTTTATAAGTTGCGCAAAATAGAATGATTTCCTCACCACTGTAGACACATGATGATCAAAGGCTAGACTACTATCTATGTGTGTCCACAAGTACCTGACTACTGGTCAACTCTAAGGGGTGTGTTTTCAATGTGATAGTTACCAGGGATGGATGGCTTCCCAAAGGATACTATTATGCATTTCTTTACATTTAGTTTTAGTCCATGACTCTGACGCCAGCAGTTTGTTCCCTACTATCTAAATGTGTTTACTGTAATGCCATTGGTATCTGATTATTTTTTAGTGGTGAGTAATACCCTTCTCCTTTTCACTTGACACTTTAGTTCATTCAAGTCTGGCCTCATATTAACAAACTTGCCATCTTCCTATTATATCATTTAACAATAGCTCCCCTATTGAAATGCAGGCACTCATAACACCTGGTACCAGCACCCAGAAAAAAAAAAGACTAAAAAGGAAGGAGATTAGAGAATATCAGACATTTCTCATCTCATTTAACTTGTTTTTTTGCAGGGGGAAAAGTTTCCTACAACCCTTTGTTGAGGGCAAGCCCACCTACACCCCCAAACTTATATATGCCAACTCCAAGATTGCCATACCTTGGAGAAAAGGCAATATTTTGAGAAATAGCCATCTTGGACTTTGGTATATGCAAGTCAGTTTTGTCGGCCATTCAGTCTCCATATTTTGGGACTCACTCATGTGAGTACTGGCATTTCAAATGGTTATTTTTAACAACACAATCTCCCACAAGATAAACTGCAGTGCTCAGTGAATTGTTCCATCCGCCAGTGGATCACTGTTGTTAAATTCTGTCCTAACAGAAATGACCACCTTTACATTCGACTACCCCATACCTGTCTGCCCAGTGAATATATATATATATATATATATATATATATATATATATGTATATATATAGCCTTGTACTTGAATACCTAGTTTTAAATTTTAATTTACTTGTTTCTGCATTGCTCCTAAGAAATGTTCTTTTCATTTTCATTACCCACTAACAAAGAAAGCAGTCAAGAAAGCAAATTATTGTATGACCAGTATTTGCAATTTCACAACAAATAACCAATGAACCTAAGTAAAGCACACTATCCATATTATGGCAGGAATTTAAAATATTTATTTACAGATGAAGATAAAAGAATTAAAAGCATGAGATGCTCATCATTAGATCACTGGATGGGTTATATCCTGGCAAGAATATGACAATTGACTAGCATCCAAAGTTTCAGAGCAACGTCAGTGCACCCTAACCTCTGAAGAGCTCAAACAGAGTCAGTGTTTAGGCACCACACATTCAGAAATGTATTGCTTTCAAAGCATACTCTCCCTAAGTGATTTGAGTGATTAAAGGCCGGCTAGCAGTTTGTTAAGGCTGGGCACACAGGTACCCTTCTGGGAAAACATTCCATTTAATTTTCTAAGGAAAAGTTTACTTTTTTCACAAGATTATCATTTTAGCTATGAAACATGCTTTAGTGGTTGCCATTAAAAGTTTTCCTCAGAAAGTGCAGGTTTTCCATTATGGGGGAAAACAGTTTAAAATCTATTTTGTTTGTTTAAAAAAAATATGTTTCTGTGTGACAAAGTGCAGTGCATGGCTTGGACTAATGTTTCTGAATTATGTCATTAAGAATTTTACCTTAAAATTATAACTTTCCTGTCAAAAGGTTACTGACTCTTTGTATATCTCCTGTCCATTTTAAAAGCACTTTTCTTAGCTAAACCATGGATCAGCCTTCAGGCTGTCTGGTTCTTCCCTCCTGTGTCCACAAGAAGAAGAAAGATTCTTTGGAGTCTTTGATAATCAGGCCAGCTTCCTCACTACCTCAGCTGCCAATGTGTGATTTTCCTGTGGCCAAATCAGATACATTGGACTGCTCATTGACCAGTCTTGATCCTGCTGGTGTTGCTCATTGGAAAGCCGATTAGAACAGGGGGATAGGCACATCCTCTGCAGCTGTTGGGTTGCCCATTGACAGGTAAGGGAGAGCCATTCTAGTTGGTCTTGGAGGAGGAAGCAGGTAGTACATTACTGCAAAGCCAGACAAGAGTACCCTGTCTGCAGGGGGAAGAAGACCTTTTAAAATTAGCTTGTCTCTTCTCCCCAGAGGGCTGTGTTGCTGAACACAGCACAAACTGAGTATGAATCCTGCAAGTGGGAAGGCCTCAGACAGTAGACAAACAGTGAGTGTGGGTCTTGAGGGGGTATTTTATGTCCACAGGAGGAATACTTCTTTAAAACCTGTATCCTTGGATCAGTCTTTTTCTGTGGCATCTCCTAGAAAGATAAAATGGAAAGTTAGGCAAATTTCTTCTACTGTTTCACAGGTGATGGACAGGGAAGACTGACTGTGTTTTGCTAAGGGCTTATTTCACTGATTTATAAAAAGAAAAAAAATGTCCATCTTTGTCTGATTTTGATTCCCATTCAGAAGAGAAGGAATTTGACTGGGAATGTATGCAATTATTTGGTTGTAATATTGTCTTTTTTTCATCTGATTCAGCATGTGGGTTGTTCTATCTGGCTTGGTCAGACCTGGGTGCCTTGTACAAAAGCTTTGGATCCAAGAGCTCTTACTCCTTCCCTACCCACAATTCTTCTCTCCTTCCTGAATTACCTCAGATCTCATTTCTCACCTGATTAGATCATGTGTGTGAACTGAAATCTCCATAATATTTTATGGTAAGTGGAAACATTTTCCTCCCTTTTCAGAGTTTTTGATCTCTATTATTAGCTAAGTGGTGTTAGGTTATTAGTAGTCATTTGAGGTAGATCGATGTGATTTTCTAATATTTCCTTGTGTGTGTGTGTGTGTGTGTGTGTGTGTGTGTGTGTGTGTGTGTGTGTGTGTGTCTGTGTGTGTGTGTTTCTATATATAGTATTAGGACAGGTAGTTAATTAGTAAGTTAGTTATTTAGATAATGTGTACTTAAGATTTATATATCACTTTATAGTTATTCTGATTCTGACAACAGGTTTTAAAAAAGTTTTCCTCCTGTGGACATAAAATACCCCTTAAGACCCACACTCACTGTGTGTCTACTGTCTGAGGCTTTCCCACTTGCAGGATTCATACTCCGTTTGTGCTGTGTTCAGCACCAGAGCCCTCTGGGTAGAAGAGAAAGGCTAATTTTAAAAGGTCTTCTTCCCCCTGCAGACAGGGTCCAAAAATGTCTTTGGAACCCGAAAGTATTCTACTTCTTCACCTTCCTCTGAGAAGAAAAGAGAAAAGGAGCAGGAGAAATCAAGAGAGAAAAGACAGACAAAAGGATAGAGATAAGACAAAATAAAAGTCTAAAGAAAATAGTCCCAAGGATCACTCGAATAAATTCAGGAAAAGGTCTCATGACCCCACAGCTATTGCAGGTCTGGTGCCTAAAGTTTTGAGACAGTCCATATAACTACTGTTCTTAGGATACAGACTGCTTCACTGAAGACTTCTTTTATACTGGGACCCATCGGCCCCAGGCTTCATTCATCAGTTCTACAAAACTGCCTTTGCAGCCTGCTTTGCTAGCCTCATCATCGAGATCTGGTTGATCTACTAGGAGCTTCACCAAATTCGACATTGACCAAATGATAAGGAAGCTTTTGAGGACTCAGATTCAGCTGTGAGTCTTCCTGACTCCATCCCTAAGGAGAGGACCAGGATCAACCCATTCCACCCTGACTGCTCATCATCCTACACCATTTCCATTCTTTGAGTCAGTGAATGTTAGATCCAACCTTCCCATGGTACCAGCTTTGGAGTCGATAGCCCTTCCCTCACTCAATTGACTACTATGCACTTGGGTTAAGTAGAATCCTGGAGCTAGAGCATCAGTGTCAGAGTTGACCCAGAGGCTTACAGAGCCGTCCCTGCTGCTCAAGGCTTCAGCATTGGATATCTTGGTTCCAAGGTCCTCCTCAGAGCCTTCAGCCCTTGGAATCGAGAGAGCTTCTGATTATAACCTAGATGGCTCTTCTTTGGTTCCATTGGTTTTCAATGCTGTGGAGAGGGCCTTGTCCAGACCAAGATGACTGGTTCATGCTCAGAGTTTGGATCCATCCAGACTCACTCTGAATATGGCTTCTACTTTCTCACATTCTGTTAGACAGGGACAGATGGATCTCTTAGCCTTTGACACTACATGGCATGTGAGTCCCATGTCCCCCTCAGGAGTCCCAAGTCACATTCCCTGGAAAAGGACTTGTGAGGAGAGACATATTGATTCCTCTCCTACGTCTTTCACTGAAGACACAAACTTAGATGAGGGACAAGGTTCCCCAAGATCCCTCCAAGACATCTCCTTTGGAAACATCCTCAAATTAATGAAACAGAGGAGGGGCAGGTCCAGTAAAACTCCTCCTGGTGAGTCCATGTTTCTTGAAGCCTTTCGTTCTAGCCCTTCAACGTTGTTATGGTACGTACATAACGTTCAATTCCTACGCTACAGAAAGGGAAATTTGATCCCTCCTCAAGCAGTTGTCTTTTTCCTGAAACTATAACCAGAATGAAATATTTGCTTCAGTGGAACATTGTCAATTTGAGGATGTTCACTTGACAGCCTGCAGCATGCCTATAAAAAGATAGATTGTACAAGGTCCTTCTGACCCGCACATCTATTTTCTAATCCAAACTTGGACTCTGCAGCTATTTTTTTGACAAAAAAACATTTATTGCCAAACATGTTGAATACTAACCTTATTCCTTCTGACAAAAATGGGAAAGCATTTAATAGATTTGGGAAGAAAGGATCTTCTTCTTTTTCTACTTTAGCTTTAATAATTCTAAATTTTAGGATTATAAGTCTAAATATTTATCTTCTTTTGCAAATATGAAAAAAGTTAATTGCTGACCTTCGTTTCTCAGAGACAAACACTTCTCTAAATTCTTTAATATCATCTGAGTCTCAGGTAACCAAGCACTCTTTGAAATGTTATTATTACTCTGCTGATGCTATATCCAAAGCTGCTGCGACTTGTCAGTAATGAGAAGGTTTTCTAGGTTTTAGTCACAAAATTTACCTGAGGATGTCAAAGCTTAGATGTTGAATTCTTCCTCTTCGACTGAGGTTCTTAAAATAATCATCATCGACCCCCCCTTTTTTTGATTTTCTGTATGGGGTGAGGGTGTTATGTCGACTTTTGCAATTTCTCTTGATTCAGTGCCTTCTTCAACAGTCATGCCTGACTGTCACAGGTCTTGTCTCACACAATCCAGCTCTCTCTTTGGATACCCTCATTCCCTCTTGCCTTCTGCCTGTCTGTCCTCGTAGTACTGGACATACTACTGTTCTGTACACCTTATTTTCCAACTTCTTTGGCATTCTTCTGTCATGCACTACCCTTGATGCTCTGTGCCAGTTGTCTGGAGCCCCTCTGATTCTAACTTTGACCTCTTCATTCAGAGTTCCCTTTCCTCGACTACCCTTCCCAGATATTTGAAGCTGTTAACCTGTTCCACTCTTTTCCTTTATATGTTAATTCTCAGCTTCTTCTGATTTCCCCATGTACTATCATTACAACTGTCTTATCTGTACTCATTTTTATTCCATGTGCCTTCCGTTTTCAGTTCCATTCCCCAATCTTGATCTGTCCCCTCCAGCCTGTTTGCTGGTATAGTCCATCACCAGTATGTAGAGCAGTGGGCTCAAAATTGAACCCTTATGCACAGCCACTCCCTCTGGGAAACTCTGTATGAGACTGAGCTCTGTTTATACTTAAGTCATTGGGTCCTTGCACATAGCCTGCACTAATTCTATCAATGTTTATGGGACTTCGAATCAACACAGAAATACCCAAATCATCCTTTTTGGAATCTTGTCATATGCTTTCTCCAAGTCTAGGAATGCCCAGTTAGGCTCTTTCCTCATCTCTAGCTTCTTCTCAGTTATTTCTTTCATTGCAAACATTGGTTTGGTTGGGCTGCATCCTGATATGAATCTGAACTGTCCATCTCCCATCTTACTTTCTACTACTCCTCGTATTCGTCTATCAGTTACCCTCTCCAGAACTTTCATGCAGTGTGAATAGGAGTTTTATACTTCTGTACTGCCCCAGTTGTGGATGTCCCTTTTGTTCTTGTACACTTGCAGTAATATGCTTATTCTCTAGTCATCTGGGATGTGCCTTTCTATCTGTACTGCTATAAGTACCCTCTGGAGCTTTTTCTCCGTATCTCACCCAACATCTTGATCATATCTGCTGTGATCTCATCTGAGCCTACTGCTTTTCCTAACTGCTGATCTTACTTTTTTTAGGGTGGTCTCCTCTTCTTTCATCATAGGCTGGGTCTTAGGCAGTACAACTTCTGTGGGCTTTCTTCATTCAGAAGCTGCCGGAAGTACACCTTCTTTCTGACTTTGATTTCTTGTGGGCTGGTGAGCAGGTTGTTGCTGGCATCCCTTATGAAGGGTATCTGACTGTCTTCTTTATCTTTCTATCTTTGCCTTGCAACCTGATAGAGTTTCTTTGTGCCATTTACCAAGCCACTTTCAGATGCTGGTACAGTGCCTCTGATGGTTTGTCCTTTGCTATTGCGACTCTTCTCTAGACTCTTTATTAGCCAACCAGTATTCTTTCTTAGCCTGGTCTGTCTTTTCTGTCTTCCACATTTTCCTGCTCTCTTTTCTTTTAATGACTTCCTGGACTTCTGCATTCCACCACCAGCCTTCCTTGTCTACCTTATTTCCATGACTAGCTTGGCCATATATCTGTTCTGCTGTCCTCACATATGCTGTTTTGGGGTACTGCCATTCTTGTTCTTTATCTCCACCTATTTCCTTCTGTTTCAGAGGTGCTAGAGCCCTGAGTAATTCCTTGAACTTTTGTGCTTTCTTTCCAGTCAACTTCCAGGTCTTCAACCTTACAGCCTTCTCTAACTACTGCATGCAACTGATTATGGCAACCAGTGGTTTATGTTGTGGACTGACTGCTTCATTTATGTTGTGGGCTGACTGTTTCACTGGGGATTATATTGGAATCACTGATTCTACCACAGTGCCCTGTTCTTATTGGGAGGAAGTCTATCTGAGTTGTATGTTTGCCACTCTGGTATGTGATCTTGTGACTGTCTCTATCTTGCTAAACCATGTGCTAGCCACCATAAAGCCATTTGTCACACAGAAGTCTAGAATGGCCTCTCCTTTACCCCCCACCCACCCATGTGACCCAAGGCAGTCATATTCTGTTCTGTCTGTCCTGATATGTGCATTCAGGTCACCCATTATCAACACCAGTTCATGTTGTCCTACTTCATCTAGTAGGTCCAGTAACTACTGTGTGAATGCACTCTTTTCTTCACTATCACAAACCTGTTTTTGGGGGATAGGCTGAGATTATGAACGGTGCCCTGTCCTTAAAATGGAGTCTGATTGCCATAAGTCTATCACTAATTCTGTGGGCATCACTCATTGTCTTCGGAAACCTCTTCCTCACCTCAGTCCTCACACCATTTCAAGTCAAGGTCTTCATTTTCCCCAGTGGCATCAGATCACCTCAGATAAGTGGATTCTGAGAGTCCTCTATAAATGTTACATTTGGCAGTGGGAGTCCATTCCTCCTTTTCAAGGGAGTCCTCTTTGTCTCTCAAATCAAACCTCTCTGTTTCCTCCCATCCTGGATCAAATACTATCTACAGAGATAGTTGAAGCATTTCCCCTAGAATAAACAGAGAAGGGATTTTATTCACAACTTTTTATAGAGGCCAGTCTTATATTCCACAGAGAAGACATCCCAGACAAAAATCGAACTGGAGAACCTTTTGCTGTGAGGTTCCCAGTTTCAGTTCTTGGCTGGGGTGCCTTCTGTGCAGAGTCTGCATGTCCTCCCTGTATTTGCATGGGTGTCCTCTGGTGTTCCACTTTCCAAATCCATGCAGTAACCATTTAGGCAGTCTAATTTAACAATAGGTGTGTGTGTGCTTCGAGTATGTGTGGCATGGAAGAAAAGCCATGGCAGGGCTAGCCACCAGGTAGTATGAACCTTGGCACTAGGTGATTGTCACTGTTGCTGTGACACCCCGATCCCATGTACAAAATGGTTAAAAGAGGTTGTAAAATGATGGATGTAGAGACCAGTCTTAGACCTTTATTTTTCTGAACATTTACATCAAAGATCCAGAGCTTAAGATGCCTTGCCTTTAGTCTTTGTTCCACATCTCAGTTTTTTGATAACACTAGACTTAAAATATGCTTATATTTCTCGAAAGCTTCAGGCATTAATTAAGATTTCCTGTGCCTGACTTACATTTTCAGTTTTCTCGGTTAGTCTTTAGACTATCTACAGCTCCAAGGGTGTTTACTAAGTGTCTAGTTCCAGTTATAGCTCATTACTGGTTGCAAGGCATTCACATTTTCCATGTATAAATTACTGTATTATATTTTAAGACTATGTTTCAAAATATCAGGAATCCCTGGCCTGGTAAAGGACCTTCTTCTCAGTCTGAGGATCCTAGTAAATGTCTTGAAATAATTTCTTATTCCTTCTTACAGGATAGTTTTTATGTGATTCCTTCTGAATACATCCCTCATGAAGACTTAACTTCCTCTGGATAAAGTAGATGTTTATATGGAATAGTTTCTGATTTTCTCCATTTATTCTCTCTGAACTCCGAGAGTATGTCAGGATTATAGGTTTCATGTCCTCTACAGTTCTCATAACACCTTTGGCAAGACTTTTTGTGAGAAAAATTATATGGTTCCTCAATTCTGTTTGAACCTAACACCAATGCCCACATTTTTTTTAAATCCCAGTATTGGGTTTTGTCACATAGGAGTTGCTTTGGTGGGTAGAACAGTCATCCCTCAGGGCAGATAACCATAGATGCCTCAGACTTTGCTTGGGGAACTGTGTCCAAGGGAATGAAGGTTTATAGTCTGTGGAAGAAGCAAGACAGACTAAAACACATAAATATCAAGGAAATAATGGCAGCAATCAGTGTCCTTAAATCTCTTAATCATTTCTGAATGCCAGGACCTTGGCAAGTTATCATAGAAAGCATCACAGTGATGTGGTACATAAACAGGAGGGAACCACATCATACCCCCTTTGCAGACTAGTTATGATAGACTGGGAAGTAACAATTCAACTCAGTTTTTCCCTTCAGGCTACCTACATTCCATCAGAGCAAAACATTGCAAACAAGCTGAGAAGAACCAGGACAGACCCACATGAATGGAAACTGAACCCAGGGTCTTCCAGGAATTGATTCAGCTGTCGGGAACTCCTCAAACAGGTCGGTTGGCCTCTATGCACAACAGACAGTTAAAGAAATTCAGCTCCTGGACTCCTTGCAAACGTGAAAGCGCTTGTCTGTTCATATTAAATATTTCTTCCATTTATTGTGGTGGTCAGCTTCCAATTTGTTTCTACATATTTGCTCTATTTGTTTTTGGAGCAGACCTTTGGGCTATAGCGACTGTGTGTTCTTGGACTCCTTGCAAACAGGCCTGAAAGATGCACTCTTCTAATTCCCATGGATAGGAATATTCCTTTACTCCTTTCCACCTTTTATCCTGATATCTAGGGTCATTCTAAAGATTCAGAAAGACTTCCCAAAGATAATTGAAATAATTCCCTTTTAACCCAAGCAGCAATGGATGCTCAACAGTTAGATCTATGTTGCAGGAGCCTAAGCTATTTTGGGCTTACTCATTGCCACAAGCCAGTGTTCAAAGCCTTTAGGGATGTTCCATGTACTCTGCCAGGAACTTGAAAAGAGCTTCATATAAATACAGTGTGTCAATTTGTTCATATCATTTTTTCCTGCTGAAATAGTGCTCCTTTAGGGCCCCATGAAACTGCCACTCAGCTAGTGATCTTTAAAGGCTGGGCAGGTAAGCTCTTCATTAGGGAAAACTTCCCGGTAAAATTAATTTTCTGACTAAACTTGTGTCCTTCAGATTAGTGTTGTGCTTACTAGGAAATTGACTGTTTTTGGAACTGTCATTTTTAAGAGAGTTTGCGTGTAAATGCTTGAGTGAAGTTTTGGGGAAAAAAGTTCTGCTTTTTGATTGAATTTTCCTACAGCCTTGTAGGTTTGTGTATTTGGGACAGGATATTGTGCTTGTGGGAGAAAGTGGCTTACTTACTTCTGTACTACTTTTTCATCTACTTTACCCTTTACTGACTTGTCCAGGCCTCTCTATCTGCCTTCAAGGTCCCATTCTCTGCTAACCCATGGAGCAGCTACTGGTCTATACAGTTTTACCTTCCCCTTCTTAGGGAGTCGTTGGGTGTCAGCCTGGCTCCTGTTGCTCCTCAGCCACTGGTGGGTGGCACTGCTGTGGCCACTCTTGTTTTCTCAGATCACTCATCTTTTTTTCCCGGTCCCTCTAGTGTTGCTAGTGCAGCCACCAAGGACCAGGGGATAGCTATGTTCTTTGTGGCTGAAGGGATGCCCTTGGCTGGCAAGAGAGAGCTACTCTTGTTGTTCTCAGGGTAAGGGGCAGCTGCAGGTTCTTCACTCAGCTGAGATAGGGAACCTACATCTGAAATGGTTGTCTTTTTTGGATTAGTGATTATCCAAAGAGTTTCCCAGTTATGGCGAGCATGTTGAGAAAATATTGCCTTTTCCTTTTTTATTTCTATGGACAGGGTAGATTTGCTTGGATTTGCTAAGGAGATCATTTCTGCTTCTCTTCTGAATTGTCAGTAGTCTGTCAATGCAGATGTTTTAGACCTGACATCAGGAATAGTCTCCAAGGGAATGAAAGTGCAAGGTATGTGGAACCCTCAAGACATACGGAAGCACATATATGTCAGAGAGATGTTGGAAGTGATCAGTGCTTTGAAAGCTTTAAGTCATCTCTTGTCCTAAGGACCATTGCAAGTTTACACAGACAACACTACAGTGATGTGGTACATAAACATACAAGGTGGTATCAGACCTTACCCCTTTTGCAGACTTGTTATTGATAGTTTGAGAGATAGCAACTTGGCTCAGTTTGCCTCTTCAGGCTTCATACATTCCATGAGATCAAAATGTGATTGCAGGCCAGCTAAGCTGAACTATATATGTCCACAGGCAGGTCAGATACTACCCCAACAAAACTCAAGCCTTCAGAAGAGCTGATCAGTTGTTCACCTCCTATGAAGGTAAAAGTAAAGGAAATCAGTATAAAAAGACTATTTCCAGATGGTTGTCTCATGTTGTTGTCTTTTGTTATACTCACCAAAATAATCCACTTCTAGAAAAAGTTAGGGACCATTCCACAAGGACTTTGACTTCTTCACTGACTTTCTGAAAAGGGATGGACTCGAGAGGTGTTCTATAGGCAGCAGCTTTGTCCTCTGTAGATACTTTTACAAAGCATTACAAACTGGATTCCTTTTCTAGATCCAGAATAAGATTTGTTAGGACCATTCTCCAGAGGCTTGTGGATTCTTAGCTTATTTTTTTCCTCCTTCCTTCTTAGTTTATAACCTATAATAATCGACCAAAGTAACTTAGGCTACTGTAACAGTGATCTAAACATTGAGCATAGTACAGTTGTACAAGTAAACAGCACAACAGTAGATGTTCTAATGGATCACTGTTGCAGTAGCTGCTCCTCCCTCCATTCCCTTTAGTTTGCCTGTTTTTCCCTTTTGTATTGCCAGGGTGTGCATGTTTATACCTTTGTAAACTTTACTAGTGGGTTTGTTTCCTAGCATTATCCTTTCAGGGCTCTTGACTACCTTATTTCTAGGCAAAAATGTTCTGCAGAAATTGGCCCTCTAATTATCGTTATATGGAGAGCCCCTGGAATTCCTGATAGAGGGGGCGTGGAAGACTCCCAAAAGCTTTGAAAACTGGCTGGTCACTGGCAATAGGACCCAAATAGCTTAGGCAACTGCAACAATGATCTGTTCTACTACTAATATCTACTGTTATGCTAAGTTTAACTTTCTCCCTTCTTTTGAAAATGGCCAAGGACAGTTAGCTCAGGCTTCTTCACTGACTGGACTTACTCACAAAAGACAAGGGTTATTTGATACAGTCCAACCTTCAACTTCATCAGTTGACTGTCTGGATGCCAGACTTTCTTTTTTTTATTTTTCTGCTCCCCGTTGGGACGTCATTTTACCAGCCTTGGCTCCTCAGTGTCCCACTTCCACACTGGGTCCACCAGCTTATCTCCTATCCCCTCATACTTACTCTGGTAATGCTGGGAGATGATTGTGAATTCTAATGGTGTCCTGCGGACTTGCCCATCTTGGCATATTTCCTGGATGTGATTCTTACAATGCCCTACCCACTGTCTTACTGACCTGCCATGCACATCGATTATGTCCAAGAACAAATCCTGTCTTTGGACCACACTTCCCCTTAGGAAGTGTCATTGACAAATCCTTTCCCACCAGGGATAGGCACGTTCATCCCTCCCACCACTCCATCAGTCATTCATACCACAAACTGAACCTTGCTCGAATTGGCCATAGTCAGATCTTTATCCCACAATACCACCAGAATGGCTGGATGATAAAGTGATCAGTGCTTTGAAAGCTTTAAGTCATCTCTTGTCCTAAGGACCATTGCAGGTTTACACAGACAACATTACAGTGATGTGGTACATAAACATACAAGGTGGTATCAGACTTTACCCCTTTTGCAGACTTGTTATTGATAGTTTGAGAGATAGCAACTTGGCTCAGTTTGCCTCTTCAGGCTTCATACATTCCATGAGATCAAAATGTGATTGCAGGCCAGCTAAGCTGGACTATAGATGTCCACAGGCAGGTCAGATACTACCCCAACAAAACTCAAGCCTTCAGCAGAGCTGATCAGTTGTTCACCTCCTCTGAAGGTAAAAGTAAAGGAAATCAGTATAAAAAGACTATTTCCAGATGGTTGTCTCATGTTGTTGTCTTTTGTTATACTCACCAAAATAATCCACTTCTAGAAAAAGTTAGGGACCATTCCACAAGGACTTTGACTTCTTCACTGACTTTCTGAAAAGGGATGGACTCAAGAGGTATTCTATAGGCAGCAGCTTTGCCCTCTGTAGATACTTTTACAAAGCATTACAAATTGGATTCCTTTTCTAGATCCAGAATAAGATTTTTTTAGGACCATTCTCCAGAGGCTCGTGGATTCTTAGCTTATTTTTTTCCTCCTTCCTTCTTAGTTTATAACCTATAATAATTGACCAAAGTAACTTAGGCTACTGTAACAGTGATCTAAACATTGAGCATAGTACAGTTGTACAAGTAAACAGCACAACAGTAGATGTTCTAATGGATCACTGTTGCAGTAGCTGCTCCTCCCTCCATTCCCTTTAGTTTGCCTGTTTTTCCCTTTTGTATTGCCAGGGTGTGCATGTTTATACCTTTGTAAACTTTACTAGTGGGTTTGTTTCCTAGCATTATCCTTTCAGGGCTCTTGACTCCCTTATTTCTAGGCAAAAATGTTCTGCAGAAATTGGCCCTCTAATTATCGTTATATGGAGAGCCCCTGGAATTCCTGATAGAGGGGGCGTGGAAGACTCACAAAAGCTTTGAAAACTGGCTGGTTGCTGGCAATAGGACCCAAATAGCTTAGGCAACTGCAACAATGATCTGTTCTACTACTAATATCTACTGTTATGCTAAGTTTAACTTTCTCCCTTCTTTTGAAAATGGCCAAGGACAGTTAGCTCAGGCTTCTTCACAGACTGGACTTACTCACAAAAGACAAGGGTTATTTGATACAGTCCAACCTTCAACTTCATCAGTTGACTGTCTGGATGCCAGACTTTCTTTTTTTTTATTTTTCTGCTCCCCGTTGGGACGTCATTTAACCAGCCTTGGCTCCTCAGTGTCCCACTTCCACACTGGGTCCACCAGCTTATCTCCTATCCCCTCATACTTACTCTGGTAATGCTGGGAGATGATTGTGAATTATAATGGTGTCCGGCGGACTTGCCCATCTTGGCATATTTCCTGGATGTGATTCTTACAATGCCCTACCCACTGTCTTACTGACCTGCCATGCACATCGATTATGTCCAAGAACAAATCCTGTCTTTGGACCACACTTCCCCTTAGGAAGTGTCATTGACAAATCCCTTCCCACCAGGGATAGGCACGTTCATCCCTCCCACCACTCCATCAGTCATTCATGCCACAAACTAAACCTTGCTCGAATTGGCCATAGTCAGATCTTTATCCCTCAATATCACCAGAATGGCTGGATGATAAAGTACAAGAATCATCAGAATTAGCTTTCATTACAGCTTAAGGAATTACTCCACAGGCATCTTCTGCCTCTTTTAAGGGAGAGATGGCTCTGTCTGCAAGAATGTGTTCATCAGATCTGCTGGATGTTGACTCAGCCCTCCAGGTGTTTGAAAGGATCATATCACCTCCCAAGAGGGAGTACATCCACAGGCTCCACCTGTCATGCTTCCTCCATTGGATTCCCTATCATTCTCTGCATTTTATGTTTTGGCATCCATGGGTCAGAGTTGTTCCATTAACCTCAGATTACCTGCCCAGAAGCAGAGACTACCCTCCGACAGTCCGGGAGACTCATCAGCTGAAACCATGAAGAAGAGGGTGTGTGAGAGAGAGAGCAGGTTGACTTCTCCCTTGAGTTGCTGACATCATATACCAACTTGTTTGCTAGAGAGCTCTCCACAGTCACCATCAGAGGAGTCTACCTTTGGTGATATCTTGGAGTTGATGCACTAGAAGGGGGTCCTAGCCACCCCCCCCCAAGATGAGGTATTATTTAAGGTGTACAGAACAACACTGTCTGCATTCTGGGTGGTTCCCCTGGCCAACAAACTTATTGAGCTGGTGGTCTGGTGGAGAGCTTGGCAGGAGTCCGACACATGTAAGCTGATCACCAGGAAGTCGGGCAGAATTTTTGCAAAATTCACCCAGTGGACTCCATTATTATGGCTGTGGCCAAAAATTTGAGTTGTCTAAGGACTGTTCTGTCTAGCCCTCTAATAAGGATTTGAGGCTGATGGATAGATTTGGAAAGCTGGCATATGCTTCAGGAACACTTGCTTTCCATGTCCTGAACTACAACACCCATATGAATAAATTCAGAAGACATCTGGCACAGCAGGCAGTATCTACTCTGAAAAAATCCAGTGATGACAAACTGTCCGAAGAAATTACAAGCTACCCTGTTGACTATGTCGATTGTTACAAATTTCTCCATGAGCCTGATGCACAATGTGGATGATGGAATGTCAAGAGCAGCTGTCACGTGCATAACAATTAGATGTCATGCTTGACTGAGATTGTCACTTTGTGAACAACTTCAAAACATATTTCCAAATGCTCCTTTCAATTGATCAGCCTTGTTTGGACCCTCCATTAAAGAAAAAAATGCAGAGAGTGAGTTCCACAATGTCCATTTAACAAGAACCAAAAGGACATCAATTGATCAGCCTGGTTTGGATACTGCATTAAAGAAAAAATGCAGAAGAGTGAGCAAGATGGCAAGGTCTTACCTGTTCGAAGTTTCACAGTGTCCATTTAACAAGAACCAAAAAGGGCTTCATTCACTCTGGTTTCAAAAGTCTAAACACCTGTTTGACTCACCTTCTGAGAGGGGCGGCATCAACAGAGGTGGCCTCTTTAAAGGGCACAGGCCAAGGGGCCAAGGTGGTCTGCAAACTCAAGGGTATCATGGCCCCTTCTCCGATTACAGACTACAGAACCCCTGAAGGTCTGCCTGACTGCTCCACCTCTTTAGACATTCAGGAGACAAAACACCTTCTACCCAGAGTTGTGGCTCATCATCAGAAGATACAACTGGGCAAGAGGGATTATATCCAGAGACTATCGCATTCCATTTTTGGAAACACCTGCTCAAACAAGTCTTCCATTTTTGGATGTTCCACCCAACCAGGCAAAGGCTGCATCAAAAACGATAATTCCTGTAATCAAAAAAGACCCATCCAGGAGATCCCACCAGACTAGAGAACGTCAGACTTTTATTCCAGGTTCCTTTTGGTTCAAGAGAAAAACTAGAACTTCAGTGCATCCTGAATCTCATCTCTCTCAACACCTTTGTGAACAAGACTTGATTCAGAATGGTCACGTCGCAATCAATTCTTCCTTGCATACAGGAGTACGAATGGATACAAAAACACTTCCTCTATCCCATTTCATTGTATAGGGCCTGATGGATCAGCATAATTGAATGTATAGGTCCTAAGTGGTATAAATCTGTTCTCTAGTATTCAAGCATCAAACTAGATCTGAGATAGGTATAGGAACAGAGAGATTATGGGAAGGAAGAATTCTTAAAGAGGCTTGAAGCTGGAGAACTGTCTCCACAGGATCAGATCCTGTTGATGATGGCTAGAGGACCCTTATATCATATTGGATGAACTAGAATGAAGGGATCAGTTATCATGGTAAGTACATAACTTTCAATTCTGCTGCAAGCATGAATTAATGTTGCCAGATTTCACATTTCTGCCTCAGTGTGCTATGCTTTGCATAGTCATACTTTTATAATATTCAAAGGTTAACAACAGAGGTAAGTTTAAGTTAAACAAAATGCTTTACACAGCTGTATAAATATCATCTGTAGAGCTTATGCTTGACTCCCTAGTCCTGTTAGCAGTTTGAACAATGGGTCCAAGAACTGGTTTCTATTTAAATTAATTATCAGCAGTCAAACCTAACATTGGCTTCATGGCATTAAATAAGCAAGTAATTGTCTTAGTTATTTGTGTTTGATTTTTTAAATATGTATGCATGGTATGTATGTGTGTTTGTTGTCTGGGTTAGTGAAATGATCCAAGTGTTGTGCAAACAGCAATAGTGCAAAACAAAATCAAGACAATATTAGTCAACATAACAACATAACAATAAAAATGAGGCACTTGTAATGTGAACAACATAGAGAAAGTTAGTAATTACATATATACAATGAGAGATTATAAGAGTTAGAAATGCTCATTCTATAAATGGACAAAGACTGGGATCTATATTACTACCTTGAAACTTCAGTTCTCTGAACAGCAAAACATTGACACATAAACAGCGAAATACCAAAAGTACGAATGACCACTTCCGTGAATTTTTTCACAGGGAAAAAAAATTCACTTGGCCAACCAACAGCAAAACAAACTTTCAAACACTAATCAAGTGGGGGGCCCCCTAACTAAATATACCAACTCCAAGATCATTCTACATTGGAGAAAAGGGCAAATTCCAGATAATAGCCAAGCAAATTTTTTTCCCTGTGAAAAAAATCACGGCAGTGGACATTCGTACTTTTCATATTTCGCTGTTTACATGTCGACATTTTGCTGTTCAGAGGACTGAAGTTTCGAGTTAGTAATATAGACCCCAAAGAGTGGTAAAGGGGAAAAATTAATTAATAGAAAAAAGGGTAGTGAGTAGATGGAAAGAAGGCATTAGTTTTACTTGGATGTGAAGAGGGAAAGGGGGTGGGGGAAGCTATGGGAGTAGAGTTAAAGATAAATCCACTATTAAAAAATAAGTAGACACTGCTGTACCTGAGGGCTAGGAGCAGTCATGGGCAAATTGATATAACAGTGAAAATCTTGACTTATGCTTGAAGGACCATTTTGACTGGGGAAGCAAGGAGGCATGTAAGTGAAAAATGCTGGATACAAATATTCTGATAATAGTGATAGGTAAAAGTCTGGCAATGTTTGAACTAGAGATGCCCAGTCTTAAACAATATGTATTTGTTTAATAGGCCTTGTTTCGGACAGTAGCCATGATGGTTCCAGATTATGCAATGATTGCAGAGATTGTCTTATATTCCTGTGGGTTTGTAACAGCTCGACCACTGTCTGTTAAGATTGTGGCTACATATCGGCTCTGCTCAGAACAGTTATCTTCCCAACATCACTATGACTATGGAATGAGAGCTGTAAAATCTGTGTTAACTGCAGCTGGGAATCTGAAGGTAAGGCAAAATACTAAACTCCAGTAAAGATATTGTTAATTTATTTTCATGATGATTAACTTTGAATCAGGTTTACTAGGCTTTGACGAAGAACTGTAATAACACACTTGAATGTAAAATCTGCATTAGCAGCTAATAATGTGAAAGTAAGGTAAATTCTATGATTGCAGTATACAAGCGCACGCGCGCTTACACACACACACACATTATATATATATATATATATATATATATATATATATATATATATATATATATATATATATTATTTATTTATTTATTTAACATTTGTTTACTGGGAAAGTCTGACTTGGAACAAAGCCAGTTTTCAGCAGAGGCCCAGGGAGAAATGCTCCAGATGCATGTCTTTGTAATGTGGGAGGAAACCAGAGTACCCGGAGAAAACCCACTCGACTGCAGGGAGGGCAAGCAGACTCTGCACAGAAGGCATTCCAGCAAGAATCAAATTGGAGAACCTCTTGCTGTGAGGTTGCACCACTGCACCGTACACACACACACACACACACACACACACACACACACATATAATGTGTGTGTATAAAACATTTTTTCATGTTGATGCTTTTTGAACCTTTTTGTAACAAACTTTATTAAAGAAATTTAGCAACATGAGTGTACCCACCAAGTAGGAAAAAATACTATGATGACTTTGCAGGTGGTAAGCTGTATGTTATCCATGACGATGATGTGAGTGGTGATGATGCCAGCTGTCATGGTATGCACAAAGATGGGTAGTCCCCGCTTGTTCCCCAACTGCATAATTCTTTCCCAGACACTGATCTCAGCTGAATGGACCTCAGCGCAAATGCCAGTGTAGCAGCCCCCATTGTTTTCATTTTCATCTGTGAAACAGAACATTTTGTGATCGTTTTTAATTGTATCACCATAATGCATGAGGAGAACATTCAGAATTTTAGATATTGGAAAAATCTGTTGTTGATTGTAAAAAATCAGCACAGTAGTGTTTGATGTCTGAGTTCACTATCCATTAAAACTACACAGCAAATAAGCCTTCAAAATATTCTAGGTCAAACCAGAATTAAAAAAAAATATATATGATACAATGTTATCTTAACCTGTGGGCTATTGGATCCAACTCTCATCCAAAGCTGGCTGTACTTGGAATCTTCAGTCTAAGAGAACCACATCCTCTACTCATAAGCCCTAACTATAATATCCTGCTTTTTGATCTCATTTGCTGCCATTGTTTTCATATTGTCGATAACAAATTCATCCAAGTTGTATCCCTTACGTCAAACACTTTTTTCCTCTACCTCATTTCCTTTATATATAGAATAGTAGCATTAGTGACAGTTTGTGTTGTTTGCTAGAACTAGATCTTTGCTGTGTGGTATGTCTTGAGGTTCCTTAACCTGTTTTAACAGTTAAGGTTGTCTGAACCCTTTTACTTGTGTGGAGTTTTCTCTTTAATTAACTTTTCTTAGATTTAGATAGTAGTAAATTTGCTGTGTTATTGGTTAGATAGGTAGGTAGGTAGGTAATTATCATGTGCAGTTACTCTTATTAGTATTGTTGTTGCTGTTTTTTGTGGGTTACTGTGTTGTTGTGCTACCCTAGCATGGACAGCTCTAAGGCTTCAGGGTTCATAAAGTGCATGTCATGTGGGTATAAACTATCTCTGCAGAATGCCAACAACAAGTGTTTATTGTTTTGGTGCTGCCCAGTTAGATACTGATTGTGAAGCATGTGCTGCTTTGTGCTCTCACGCCATTAATGAGAGATATGAAAAGTGTGTTGTAAAGGGTTTCCTCAAGCCTCCCCTCTCTCCTCAAGTAAGGAGTCTGATACACAGGAGAAGGAGCGCTCCAAAAAGATGGATTACAATTCATTTATTTATTTATTTTACATTTGTTGACTGGGCTAGTCTAGCTGGATACATGTCTATTTTCAGTAGAGGCCCAGGGAGTTAAGCTCCAAACATAATAAAAATTACAAAATACAATGTTTAAAACATGACTAAGTCAAGACCTGTGAAAAGGAGCAAGAGGGTCAAAAATGACCCTCTTCCTCTTCAGAAAGCTTGCTGGAGCCAAAGGGTTCACCAACCTTCAGCTCCTCCGGCTCTGATCCCTTCAGGTCCCTCAGTGCAAACTCAGCCCCAATTCCTGGTTCTTATTTCAGAGTCTTCAAACTCTCTGATCCTCAGTATTCTGAGCCTTTTTCAGAATAATGTCCTGACCGCCTCCTTCTGCCGAGTACAGTCCCATTTCTGCCCCATAATTCCATGGAGTTTTCTCCGGGGCCATCACCTTGTCCTCCTCAGGTCTAATCTTATCCTTCTGAGACCTGTGCTTCAGATCTGACATTGCCCAAGAGGTCAAAGAAGCCACCTTCAGTGGCTTCTTCCTATAGGTCCACCAGGTTGGTTGGGAGCATCAAGCTCTCAGACCTGGAGTAACTGATTGATGAGGTCCTTCTTTCAGGCTCAGATTCTGTAAGGTATTACATCAGCCTCTAAGGCCCCAAGGCCTGAGATTGTGGCTTGATACCTTTGTTGTTCCTCCCTCAGTTCCTTCAGTTCCAGAGTTGTTGATGTCTGACTTACTGACTTCTCTCTGCAGGCACTGTCAGCCTTACCATTTCAGGTGCAGATACCATCCTTGGTGTTCTCAGCTCTGTCATTTTTGGAGGAGCCAAGCTGTGGGAGTAGGTGCCCCTCAGTTTGGGTCAACCTTCCAGTTCTTGGAGGTCATCCTTACTGTGGGTGCTTCCGCTCTTGACAGTTTGACTCTGGTCTCAGCATCAGAGCTGATTCCAGGCATCAGTGTCTTCCATAGATCCTGGATCCAAGGATCACTGGGTCTGGTCATCCTACTTTGCTATCAGCCTTTGATGTTGTGGAGATAATCCTCTCTCATTCAGAGGTGGGGTGAAAGCAGTCTCTATGGATCCACTCCACTCTATCTGGTCTGTGCCTGCAGACTTTCATCAGTCATCCCTGAAACAGCTTGCACCCTTAGGTCCCCAAGTTTCCCATGCACACAGGACCCCCAACTTCTTCCATGTTCCTTCCCGCTTCCCCATCTAGAGAATGGCAAGGCAAGAGCTAATGCAAGAAAAAGCCTATAGATTCCTCTCAGGAATCCCTCACCAATGACACTGACCTCGATGAAGGGGTGAACTCTCTGAAATCCCCCTCACCAATGACACTGACCTCGATGAAGGGGTGGACTCTCTGAAATCCCCCCCATGATGATGCCTCCTGTGGCAATTTAATGAAATTACTAAGACAATGTGGGGGTTGGACTACAGAAGCCCTTCCCCAGAAGAGTCCGTGTTCCTGGAGGCCTCAGAGCAGGCCCATCCACATCCTGCATGGTCCCCTCTACAGGCGATCTTACAGATTTGGTATCTCGGAAGGCTTGGGGAGAACCTGACCTGGTGGAACCAGTCCCCAAGAAACTTAACAGGATTTTGGCCCTCCCAAGGACAGACCCCAATGGAGTAAGGGCTTAGCTGTGGATACCATTGTGATAGTGGCAGCCACTAAATAGGACATTTCTGAAGAGACTTCCTTGATCTTCATCATATTGATCACTGCTATAGTAGCTTTAGCTATATAGGTTATATTCTGCCAAGTATCTGGCAGCCAGCCAGTTTCCAAAGCTTCTGGACACCTTCCACATGCCCAGTCTGTCACACAGTTCAAGCTGAGCTGATTGAAAAAACAAGTTTGGGCATGAAGCCCTTTAGAGCTTTAATGCAGCTGAAGAGTACTCTCCCCTGAGAATTTCAGAGATTGGCTGTTGGCTTGTGCTTTCCCTTGCTGGGCAGATAAGTTCCCTTTGGGGAAGAAAAAAACTTAAATTTTCTTAATTTTCTTGACGTTTTATTACTTTCCAATTCAGTAAACCTATTTTAAAGCCAGGAGTGCTGTGTTTTAAAGGACTGTCTCAAGACTGTAATGTTCTTTTAAACAGAGCTCTCATTTTTTTCTGAGAGTTTAAAAGTGGTGTAACAGAAAATGTGAAATTGTTCGATCTCGCCGTTTGTTCTTACACACGAGTTCGGAGCCGATCCTCGGCTCTGAGTCAGCCGCATCACAAGCTCTGCATCTAAGAGAAGCTCGAGGTACAGTCTACATCCCATGATCCTCCGCTGTTATCCCTCAGATCTAGTTTGCCGCTGCAACAGATCGCGTCGAGGAGAGCTCGGGCCAGTAAAACTTTGAATTTTTGTTTCAGTATTTTGAGAATTTAGAGCTAGTTAACCTATTACTCTAGTTAATAGTTAATTATAGTTGTGTGTGTGTGTAGTTTTCCTCATAGGAGTTTTTCATTATATGTATATATATTCTAATAGTTGTAGTGTTTTTGGCTTAGGCCTATTTTAGTCCTGTCAGGGCTCTGACAGTAGTAAATATTTTTTTCTTTTATACAGTTAGTAAGAATTTCTTCACTTTTAGTATTTAGTTGTGTGCAGTGTTTATACATATACTTATAATCAATAGTTTGTATATATCTACATACTGGTTGTTCATATATAAGATGGTGTATTGTTAAACTTGTTAGACATGGCAGAAAAAGCTAAATCTGGTTTCAAAAGATGTCACTGTGGACAGAAAATATCCATCACAGACAATCATACTTCCTGCATCTACTGTCTTGGCCCTCTCCACCTGCAGGAGGACTGCTCTATTTGTCACTCTTTCAGTGGAAGGGTCATGATGGAAAGGTGCAGGAAGTTAATAGACAGTGGCTTGCTAAAGCCAGATTTTCAAGAAGCCTTGGAGAAGGCTGATCAGGCGTCGAAGTCTTCGAAGGGGTCGAAGGTATCGGAGCCCAAGTCATCGGCTCCGAGCACCTCTTCTAAGGTTCGGTCGCCGGCTCCACAGACCTCGGGGCCAAGCATTGAGTGATTATCTCTGATCGAGGCCCAGGTCTTGGAGCCAGTGTCGGAGGTGACTCCACCCTCGATCCTTCGTTTGGTGGCATATTCGGCCCCTTCGACCCGTTCTTCCAGGCCGCTATCTGATACCGACATGGATCGAGTGGTACAGAAGCTCATGGAGAACATGGCTCTGTCCAAACTAATTGCGGTTTTGTCCCAATTGGTATCGAAACTTGAAGCCCTCCCTGTATTTCCTGCAGATCCTCCTTCGAGACCATTCGAGTCCTCTGAGCCGGGAGAAGAGGAACCGATGATTGTTGAACCCTCGGTACCGAAGCCTTTCTTAGTGTGATTGACACCACTGACCTCGACTCCCTCAGAACCCATCGAGGAGTCGCGGAGTCGACGGTCTCTCCTTGGTTCCGGGGCCGAGAGTTGAACCGAACTGTCGGTTCCTACTCTCCCCCTCGGAGCCTTGGCACAGATTAGCTCGGCTCTGTCCTCCTACCAAAGAAAGAACATTCTTGGAGATCCGCTCTGTATCTTACTTTCCTAAACCTGTTTCTGACACTGGTAACCAAAAAAGTACAATTCACCAAAAGATAACTGCTCCGGCACTATTAAGGCTGCCCCATATAAACCTCTTCAAATTCTGCTTCACCTTATACGTATATCACCAGCATATATCCAACGAGGCGGAGAATTTTTTTTAAAAAGTTTAATGTTGAACTTTAATATTAAAACAAAAACAACAAATAGATTAAGCGCTTTCGTCTCCTTTACGGAGACTTCATCAGAATCTGTTCTACATTAATCAATTGCATTTTTATATATATCTTCCAATGGTGTTTCTAATTAATTAGTTAATTGATATAAACAGTTAAACCACATTTTTTAAAAAGACATTCACTTTCATGCCACAATACTCCAAATATATTCAAACAGCACATATTAAAAACTATCAGTTAATACTGCTTAGTTATAAAATACTTGTAAATATTGTTGTACTGTTTTTCCGGAATTAATAGTTTGCATAGATGCCCTATCAGATATGGGTAAATGAAATGTATAGTATGTAGGGAATATGAAATATAAACAGTGTAAAGTGTATGTAGTATATATTGCATATATTACAAAATGTCCAGAGGCTCAAGAACAATAACTACAACGTAATGTAAAATATAAAAAATATAAAAAATCTCTAAAACTTCCTACGTATGTAATAATATATATTCTAAAAAATATAAATATAATTATATAAATATGTAATATACAAGTTGATTAAGTATAAATAATTATATATGTATGTGTGTACTTTGTATAAAATTACTATTTAAATATATAAATAAATAAATACATAAATATATAAACACATAAATATATGAATACATAAATATGAATATGTATGTAATATTGTTTAAATGAACTGAGTATACAATTGAAACACAAAAAATTATAACATTAATATTATAAGTATAATATTATAATGTACTATAATATATCATACTATTGAAGAAATGCATTTGTATATATACTTACAAATATAAAGAAGTATATATAGATATAAATATTTAATATATTTAATGTATAAAAGGTATAAATATTTGATGTAAAGAAATATATAAGTATATACGTATATGAATATAATATGTGGAGAGGCGCCAAAAATACAAATCTACATTTGGTTATAGAAAGATTGTAAAAATTATAAAAATTATTAAAATTGTAAAAATTATTATTATAAAAATTATAAAAATTATAAAAGACTAACATTTTAAATATTGAGGCTGTGAGGTAATTAAGGTCTGTAAACTTCCCAATATAGGCATTTATCTAAATAGGCAGTCATTCATAACATTTTAATTTCTTCGGGTCCATTGCTAATATTTTCAATGCAGGGGTGATTGATATGTGGTCATTCAGACCCCAATTACTACAAGCATCCAATCTTAATTGCCAGATCATCTCCCTATACTCAACTTTAGTTTCCCAATCACCACCACGTTCCATATGTTCAACCACTTCGAGCACCCAAAATTTAAAATCTGCTTTTTTGCATTCTATTGCATGCCTGTACAAAGCATTGTTTTCATTATGCCTATTTATATCTCTTATGTGCTCATATATTCTATTTCTGAGATGTCTCTCAGTTTTGCCAATATAATATTTTTGACAAGCTTTACACATTACCAAATAAATTACCCCTTTTGAATAACAACTACTATACTTTTTAGCCCTTAAAGTTAAAGATAAATTAGATATTCTCAATTCTTTTGTTTCTGCAATATATGGACATTGTGCACATCTACCACATTTAAAAGTTCCGTGCTTTTTATTAGTCCCATTACTTTCAATTTTCTTTTTCTCCAGGATATTTTTAATGTTCTTGTTTCTCCTGAAGCTAGGATCAGGATGGCTAGGATGACATCAGAAGAGGTGGATTTTTTGAAAGAACTTGAACATGTTGAAACAGTGTTTATTGAAACAGGGTATCCTAAGGAACTCATTACACCAATAAAAGAATATGTAATACTGGGTAGACGAACTAGGTACAAACCACTACTAACCAAGGTTGACAATTTGATGGCTAATAATGGATTAAATGATAATACTATTAATAATAATAATCATATAAATGAGGTGAATGATGAAATAAATACACAAAATATAATAAGAACTAATTTTACACCATATCTTACTATTACATACTATAAAGATGTTGGGTGGTTGAGGAAAAGCATCCATGAGATATGGAGTATGTTTAGAAATATGGCTGTTAAAACAGATGTATTTAAGAGTGATTTAAAATTTAGCTTCAGGAGAAACAAGAACATTAAAAATATCCTGGAGAAAAAGAAAATTGAAAGTAATGGGACTAATAAAAAGCACAGAACTTTTAAATGTGGTAGATGTGCACAATGTCCATATATTGCAGAAACAAAAGAATTGAGAATATCTAATTTATCTTTAACTTTAAGGGCTAAAAAGTATAGTAGTTGTTATTCAAAAGGGGTAATTTATTTGGTAATGTGTAAAGCTTGTCAAAAATATTATATTGGCAAAACTGAGAGACATCTCAGAAATAGAATATATGAGCACATAAGAGATATAAATAGGCATAATGAAAACAATGCTTTGTACAGGCATGCAATAGAATGCAAAAAAGCAGATTTTAAATTTTGGGTGCTCGAAGTGGTTGAACATATGGAACGTGGTGGTGATTGGGAAACTAAAGTTGAGTATAGGGAGATGATCTGGCAATTAAGATTGGATGCTTTTAGTAATTGGGGTCTGAATGACCACATATCAATCACCCCTGCATTGAAAATATTAGCAATGGACCCGAAGAAATTAAAATGTTATGAATGACTGCCTATTTAGATAAATGCCTATATTGGGAAGTTTACAGACCTTAATTACCTCACAGCCTCAACATTTAAAATGTTAGTCTTTTATAATTTTTATAATTTTTATAATAATAATTTTTACAATTTTAATAATTTTTATAATTTTTACAATCTTTCTATAACCAAATGTAGATTTGTATTTTTGGCGCCTCTCCACATATTATATTCATATACGTATATATTTCTTTACATCAAATATTTATACCTTTATACATTAAATATATTAAATATTTATATCTATATATACTTTATATTTGTAAGTATATATACAAATGCATTTCTTCAATAGTATGATATATTATAGTACATTATAATATATTTATAATATTAATGTTATAATTTTTTGTGTTTCAATTGTATACTCAGTTCATTATAACAATATTACATACATATTCATATTTATGTATTCATATATTTATGTGTTTATATATTTATGTATTTATTTATTTATATATTTATATAGTAATTTTATACAAAGTACACACATACAAATATAATTATTTATACTTAATCAACTTGTATATTACATATTTATATAATTATATTTATATTTTTTAGAATATATATTATTACATACGTAGGAAGTTTTAGAGATTTTTTATATTTTTTATATTTTACATTACGTTGTAGTTATTGTTCTTGAGCCTCTGGACATTTTGTAATATATGCAATATATACTACATACACTTTACACTGTTTATATTTCATATTCCCTACATACTATACATTTCATTTGCCCATATCTGATAGGGCATCTATGCAAACTATTAATTCCGGAAAAACAGTACAACAATATTTACAAGTATTTTATAACTAAGCAGTATTAACTGATAGTTTTTAATATGTGCTGTTTGAATATATTTGGAGTATTGTGGCATGAAAGTGAATGTCTTTTTAAAAAATGTGGTATAACTGTTTATATCAATTAACTAATTAATTAGAAACACCATTGGAAGATATATATAAAAATGCAATTGATTAATGTAGAACAGATTCTGATGAAGTCTCCGTAAAGGAGACGAAAGCGCTTAATCTATTTGTTGTTTTTGTTTTAATATTAAAGTTCAACATTAAAATTTTTAAAAAATTCTCCGCCTCGTTGGATATATGCTGGTGATATACGTATAAGGTGAAGCAGAATTTGAAGAGGTTTATATGGGGCAGCCTTAATAGTGCTGGAGCAGTTATCTTTTGTTTCTGACACTGCCCATATTCAAAATTTTGTAACTTCACAACCTGATATCTCTTCTTCCTCTTTCAAGTTTCTTGACAACACTAGACTTAAAAGATGTTTATCATCACAGCTCTGTTTATCCAGACTTCAGATGTTTCTTTAGGTTTTGTGTGTCTGGATCACATTATCAGTTTTCTGCCTTACTGGTTGGACGGGTCTATATTATATCAGCCAACACTTAACTTAGCAAACACTGTATAATCGACCCAAATATGTCAAAACACCAAAATTCCAAACACACGGAACAGAGATTTTTTTCCCAGGGAAAAAAAATCACTACACCGTAAAAAACAAAAACAAAAAAACCCACAAAATAAAGTGGGGGGCTTTGCCCCCCACTCCCTCCTGCTTAAATATACCAACTCCGTGATCACACCACAATGGCAAAGTCCCAAAAACGAACCAGTATTTTTTTCCCTGGGGAAAAAAATCGCTTTTCCCTACTTTCAGGATTTTACCATTTCGAATAAAAAGGGTCAGTTAAACAGCGTTCACTATTTTAAGCATTCACTGATTTAATAGGAACTCGGATAGACTATCCAGGGCACCAAGAGTATTCACAACGTGTCTAGCTGTAGTTATAGCTCATTGCAGGCTACAGGGTATCAACATTTTTCCATATTTAGATTACTTGCTTATCTTTGCAGAGTTTTCTTCAAACTATCTGGAATCTCTCTCTTGTATGAGAGATTTCTTACACAAGCTGGGATTCCAAGAGAACATCCAAAAGTCTTCACTCCCTCACACAGGATTGTTTTCATGAGATGCCAACTAGATACTTCAGTTCAATGAGCTTTTCTTCCACAGGAAAAAAAAATATTTAGAAGGTTTTCCACTCCGACTTTAGTCAGTGTGAGGGAATATGTTAAGATGTTGGGTCTTGTGGCATCTATGAATCTCATGATAACCCTGGCAAGACTCCATATGAGAAGGATACAACAGTATCTGAAATCTTTTTGGTCTCAGCATCAACACCCTTAATGGTCCAGGTGCTTGATGGCCAGGAAAGGAAGATGGGTATGCTATCCTGGGATATAGGGGGATAGGTCTTAGCTGAGTCGTGCTGTCAGTTCTGACCTGACCGCTATCAGAAATCAGGGAAAAAAAATAAATGACATTGGGGGATAGATGGTGTAGGAATAATCTGGGCATATCCACAGAAGCCAGTCTTGGTAGCTCCTATTGACCATACAAAGGAACATATAAGTGCTGCTGGAGGAAAACAGGTGGATCCCCACTGATGTAGATGCCCACATCATCAACCAAAGGAAAGGTTAGGGCAACTACACAAAATAGCTGTCATTACAAGGATGACATTTAGAGCAACAAGTTCTCCATAGTTTACCTGGATGATGACCTTTTCAGATCAGTCACTTTAGGGGATCTGAGGGAAGATCTCTTCTTCTAGGAAATGAATGGGCTCAAGTCTGATAAGGGTATCCCCTGACTGATATCAGACAGAAAAGAAGCATCATCTAGGAAAAAAGAAATATATATTTTTATACTTACCTGGAAACCTGTTATTTCTTTCCCTTGTGCTTTGGTGCAATAAAAATTATATATATGCACACACACATGCACAAATATATATATATATATATATATATATATATATATATATATATATATATATGAATGTATATATATCTGTGTGTGTGTATATATATTTTATGTGTAATACTGCTTCTTGACAGTATTACTACAGATATTAACTGAACTGTTATTTGTATGTCGTACATGATCCAATTTATCCACTTCAAACAAAACTTTCTGTTACAATGACCTCCTCCCCAAGAAGGATCGGGCAGCTGTAGGTAAATTACAATTGCCACAATTACAGTAAAGCTACCTACTGTCTTATTCTTCTGTAAATGTGTACACAGGTATTTATAACTGTTATTCATTTCACAGCTGTGTGTGGCCTTTTTAACTTTAGTATGGAAATTCATTATTATGTAAGAATTTCCCTATGGGGTAAGGGGCTAGAAGACTAGAAAAGGCTTCTAGCAATGCTGGCTGTATATGAGTCCTGTGTGTACTTTCAAAGGTTCTAAAAAATGATACTGGCACTGCTAAAATCTTCAGGGAAATACAGGATTGCTTATCCTCCTTTGACCAGGATGAACCAAGAGATAAGTAGAATTTAACCCAAATCTTAATTTTTGTAAACCCAAACCTTAAGTTTCACTGTTACATTGACCACTCTTTGAAATGTACTTTTATGTTAGGTATACTTAGACATATGCATTTTCCCTGATTAACATTATTATTATTATTATCATTATTATTATTATTATAGGTTCATAGGTTTATACTAGGCTATCTGCCCTAAGGCATTTATAAGCCTAGCCCAAATTTTTGTGGCTTACGCCACCCCTTATATGAAAAAATACTGTGCCCATTAGTTTGTTGTGCCTCTGTCCAGCAGTGACACAGAGATGGTTCCCGGGGTAAACCTACGATCTCCCATCCACAGGTCAAGATTTCTCTTGAACAGAGCCAGCGAGGTGCTCTGCCTCACATGGACTGGGATTTTATTCCACAGCATAGGGAGTCTCTGAGTGATAAATCTAACCCTCCAGCACGTCCTATTTATGTCCGTGCTAAGGTTTAAGTCGCTTGCTCTAGTGGTTTTGGTGGATTTGGATTTTTTGAAGTGGAGCATGTCCATTAATTCTGGGTTGGACATGGCCTTGTATGTCAGGCACATGTCACCTCTGAGCAGATGGTATGCGACTGAATAGAGCTGGTGTTTCTTCAATCTGACAGCATATGACAGATTTAAAAGATTTATTTATTTTTAAAAGCCATATTGGTTTTGCAGTGTGTAAGTGTTGTAGCTATGATGAATCTTCTAACTCAACTCAGAGTTATGAAAATTGTCAATGCTTTTAATTTGTGTTTTTTTTATTTTTTTTCAGCTGAGGATTCTTAAGACATTTACATATGCATATTTTATGGCAAATGTTAATATTTACACATGGACAATATAACCTTATACTATGCAAAATGGTACTTCCACCTGAAACTATGTCAATGATTGTAATAAAGGTGTTACATAATTTTATTTGCATTACAGTATTTGCTACAATGCTTTACACACTAAGATTGAAATAACATTATCTAGAAGTTTAGCACAGTGGCTTTCATATGCTATTGGGACTCATATTATTGAGTAAATGCCAGAAGTGCAAATCATCAGTTTAGATCAGTTCTGTAGTTGCTGAAATGTGTGATAGCATTTTTGTAATTGGTGATGTCCTATATCACTGTTGCAGTATTCTTCACCTTAGGGATATCCTACCTAGGACAGCCCAACATCCAGCCAGTATAACAAAGCCTTTAAATCTTGTATGCTCCATATGTCACATGTATGGTCCTCATTCAGGATGTAGACATAAAGGTGACGTATGGACACAGTTACCCAGAACGTTTTGGCCACCAGACCGAACGCCATCATTGGTTTGCACTTCCTTTGCTGTGCTGATACCTAGCCATCAGATAAGTGCCCCATCTGGGTCTTTTCATTATTTCTTATTGTTGATCTTGTTTTCTTTTGATTATCTGGAGCTCATGTCATCCAAGAAGAAAAAATGTCAATGTGGGAGGCAGATTCCCCATAATGATCGTCATGAACATTGTCTTTTTTTGTTTGGGTGCTTCCCACGACCATACTTCCTGTAGCATCTGTAAGGCATTTGTGCCTAAGATTCTTAGGAGCTGGTTGTCTTCCCTGACTATTTATCTTGAAAACCAGCAGCTTAAACAGTTGGCCCAGGGTAGCATGGCAGAACCAGTTAACTCCGAGGTACAACTGTTAAGCAAGAAGAAGACGAAGAAATCTCAGCTGGAATCTTGCTGTCCAGTCTCCAGCAGACATCTGTCTAGAAGCAGATGTTAGCTCTGTATGCTGTCCAGTGTCGACATCAGATTCCTCTGCCATGACCCTGTCAGAAGCTGACATGGATCCTTCCTTTTGCATCTCCTCTGAGGCTTTACATGCATCTGTTCTGGACTTTGAGGGGGAACCACGTTTAGTTATCTTGGAGAGACATAGAGGGATTCTGCAGATTCTGGTCAGGGAAGAGGTGCCAAGTACTCTGATTGAATCTTGTCAGTGGCTGGAACTTCCAGTGTTTGTCAGGGCAGATGTTCCTACCAAGAAAAAGCAGAATACCAAACATTCTTCTTTCCATCCTAAGGACCCTCAGAGGGAATGGCAGGAGTTTAATCAGGGCTTGTTTAATGCCTTAAAGGCCTTGAAGCCTCCCCAGGGGGGTTTTCTACCTATTCTACCTTGGACTTCTACTCCTTATAAAAGGCCCAGGGAACCTGATTCCACAGATGAGGATGTGAAGTCTGATGAGGAGCCTTTGACTTATTCTTCTCAGATGCCTTCTCCCTTGGCTTATGGCTGTGATGAAGAGAAATCCATTAGCCCTGAGTCTCCTTTGGAGGAGAAGTCTTTTGGGCACACAGTAGCCAGGATGATGGAATACTTTAAGTGGAATTCTTCTCAGGTATCTGATATCTAGAAGAGGTAATATGAGTTGCTTCATGCTGATATGCCTAAATCCTCTGCAGTAACTCCTGTGTTGACTGCTTTGTTAGACACCTTTATAGCTGTCTCTATGACTCCTGATTCTTAATCTCCTGCTCCCAAGAAACTTGACATGTTTTACAAGGTGCCAGAGGATTGTCAGTTCCTGTTTAAATGCCCTTCTGCTGATCCTGCTGTAGTATCAGTCTCTACTGACAAGCCTTCCAAGTTTTTTGCTCTCTAACAAGCTCCTGCCTTTGGATGAGAATGGTAGAGCCATGGAGGGGATTGGAAGGAAGCTTTATACTACTGCCACCTTAGCCTTTAGGCCATTAATCATCAGACCCACATGACCCAATATGCTCTGGCTTTGATTGTCCAGGCTCTTCGTGCTATTTATGACCTCCCTGATTCTGAAGGAAAGTCCTCTGCTCTTTCTATTTTAGGTTATGCCTCTCAGGTGGGTCACCAATCTATCAAGTGCAGCTATGATGCTGCTGATGCCTCTTCTAGAGCTGCTGCCTTTGGAATGGATCTGTCATGAGGTGTTATTCTTGGCTTTGTCTTCAGTCATTACTTGAAGACATTAAGGCCAGGCTGCTGGATGCTCCTTTGGATAATAAAAGTCTGTTTGGGATGGCTGGTGCTGGTATGTTTAAGTCTCTACAGGAGAGAGGTGAAGATTTGCAGGACCTTAAACATTTTTTGTGTTCCCCATTTCTAAGGTCCAGAGGAACTATCCTACTAGGTCTGCTTTTATTTATGGGCAGCAGCATCGGGCCATTAATGGCAGGAAGGATGGTAGGCGTGCTCTTCTTGCTAAGTCTTCTCAGGCTCCTTTGACCAAAAGCATGCTTTATCTGACAAGTCTGCCAGTCTTTGACATTTTGCCCTCCGCAACCCTTGGCCAGGTTCCCTTGTCTCTTTGGCTGTACCTTTTTCTTCCAAGCTGGCAACTCATCACCTCAGATTTTTAGGTTATATCCATCGTCAATCAGGGTTACTTCATGGTGTGGAAGCCTGTCCCTCCTTTTTTAGGGATTTCTCAACCTCCTTAAGAGCAGCCTCCTTATTTCTTAGTGGTCCTTGGGTCCCTGGTGGACCGAGGAACTATTCAGCCTGTCCCTCCTTCCCAAGTAGGTAAGGGGTTCTACTCCAGAATGTTCTTGGTTTCTCAAAAAGTTGGGCACTTGGGATCCTAGTCTGGATCTCTCCTTGCTTAGCACTTTTCTAGAAGCTTCTTCCTTCCAGATGCTTTCTCTTCAAACCTTGTTTCCTTTGTTGCTCCCCCAGGCATTTCTGGTGCCCTTGGATCTGAAGAATGCTTACATTCATACTCCTGTTCACCCTCTTTTCAGGAAATTTTTGCTCTTCCATTGTCCTCCATTTTCAGTTGTCTGCTTTGCCCTCTGTGTCACCTAAAGGGTATTCACACAGTGCCTTGCTCCTGTAATTGCTTTTTACGAGCACCAAGGCATTCAGATTTTTTCCTTAAGATGACCTGTTGATTCAGGTACCTTCTGTCAGTTGCCTGTTACAGATTCTGGAATTCACCATATCTTTATTTCAAAGTCTAGGATTCACTGTCAACTTCCTGAAGTCTGTCCTGACTCCTTCTCAGTATCATGTGAATCTGGGGTGCAGGATTCAGACAGTGCCAATGTTGACCTGTCTTTCAGCTCCAAAGGTTTGGTCCTTGACTGCTTTCTTTCTCGCTCTTCTTCCTCTGCCATCCATTCCAGCCAGAGAGTTTCTTTGGGCCCTAGAATTCATGGTCTCTTCTATTCCAGTGCTCCCTCCTGCCAGACTGGATATGCAGAAGCTTCAGTAGTAGCTTATGTCAATTTGGCTTCAGCATTGCCATCCTCTGGATTTCAGAGTGCCTCTCCTTCCTTGTCTCAAGTGGGAATTTGAGTGGCGGATTCAGCAACTTACCCTCAAAGCAGGCCTGCCCTTTCAGCCTCCAGCTCCTTGTCAAGAACTGTTGACTGATGCTTCAGACATGGGATGGGGCACTTTGTATGATCACCTGAAAATTCAGGGTGTCTGACCCCCCATCATCAGTAGTCAGACCATATCAACATCAAAGAGATGAGAGCTCTGATTCTGGCCCTTCAGACTTTTCACCCCATGCTTTCTCCAGGTCCCCTGAAGGTTTACACAGGCAACACCACAGTAATGTGGTATGTCAAGAAGCAGGGGAGTACAAAGTCTTACCTTCTTTGCAGCCTGGCTCTTTAGGCCTGGCATTTGGCTATCAGTTATCAGCTAACTCTTCAGGCAGTGTAGTGTCCTTCACATAATCTGGTGGCAGACTGCTTGAGCAGATCCAAAACATAGGCTCACGAATGGATATTTGACAGAAACGTGTTTCTGGACATAGTCCATCAGTGGGGTGTTGCACAGGCAAATATTTTTCCTCCCCTCTGAACAAGCAGCTCCCTCTCTGTTCCAGAGTGCCAAGCCATCTGGAATGGAAGACAGACATCCTCTCTTTTCCTTAAAAGGGAATGTTTCTCTATGCCTTCTCTCCTGTTTCTTTATTTCCAACAGTGCTGCAGTTTTAGACTCCCTGAAAATCTTGCTGGTGACTCCCTTTTGGCCAAGATAGAAGTGGTTCCCACAATTGATGCATCTGACCAGGGGCAATCACTGCAAGTTACCCCAAAAGTTGAATCTCCTCACACAGGCAAGGGGGGGTCACTCATCTATCCTCACTTGTCTATTCTTCAACTGGCACTGTGGGTGATAGGGTTTTGATTCCTTTTAGGCACTTTTATCTGAAGGCGTGCTCAGGGTTTTACAGGAGATGAGAAAACCTGCAACCAGCAAGTCTTATATGTCCAAATGGAAAAAGTTTTCTGGCTGGTGCCATGCTTATAGCCGGGATCCTTTTAAAATGGGGATATCTCTGTTTCTCTCCTATTTGTGTGAGCTGCTCCAGTCTGACTTGGAATAGTCTTATGTAAAGGGTTATTTGTCAGCTATTTCTGCACTTGAATCCTCCCTTGGCTTCTTGTTTTGAGGTCATACAGTTTCTTAAAGCCATCCCAGATCTTAGGCCCCCAAAGAAGCCCATTCCTCCTTCTTGGGACCTTAATTTTGTTTTGGAAAAATTGAATCAGGCTCCTTTTAAGCCTGCAGTTTCAGCTTCTTTGCAACACTGTACCTGGAAGACTGTCTTGTTGCTTGTCCTTACTTCTGCTCAGAGGGTTTTTAGCCTTTCCTTTTTTTTTTGTTTTTTCAAAGAGATAGGGAATCTCTGCGTACTAATACTTCTTTTATGCCCAAGGTTGTCCACAAGTTGTCCTTAAATCTGGCAATACAACCCCCTACCTTTTTTTTCCTTTTCCTCAGTCTGCTAGTGAGAGGGTCCTGCATACCTTGGCTTTGCACAGATAGCTCGGGTACTATTTGGATAAAACTAAGGCCATTTTTAAGACTAACCAGCTTTTTGTTTCTTTTCATCCCAAGACATTGGGTTTGGCTGCCTCTAATCAAACAGTCTCCTCCTGGATATCTAAGACCATTTTCTTGTTTTTTTTTTCATGCCAAGTTTCTGTCTACTTTAGTTAGAGCTCATTCCACTAGGACTGTTGCATCTTCTGGTGGTTTCTTCAAGGGTTTGGACACTGATTCCATTCTTGACGTTGCTACCTGGTCTTCAGTACATACCTTTACTAAGCATTATAAATTGGATATGGTTTCTAGGGCCAGAGCAGGTTTTGCTTGCACCATCCTGCATGGGTTTGTTGAGGGCTCTTCCCAAGCATCCATTTCCCACTCCTATTATTGAGCATTTGTACTCTCCCTAAGGTGAAGAATACTGTAACAGTGATATACAAGGACTTAGTATAATTCTGCAAAATCTTACCATAACAGTAGATGTCCTTCACTTTACTGTTGCAGTATTCTGTCTCTCCCTCCACCACCTGTTTCTTTTGGGCTTTGCTTTGGTTACCCTCCTGGCCTTTTCCATCTGCATTTTCTCGCTCTCTGTGTGTATGGCTTCCTTTTGTCCTATAGAGACTGCTCTCTACTGAGGCAAATCAGTTCTGGGTAACTGCATCTGTACATCACCTTTATGCCTTATGTCCTGTACACAGAGCGTACATGTGATACACGGCACATACAAGATCAAAAGGCTTTGGTATACTGGCCAGACATTGGGCTGTCCTAGGCAGGAGATCCCTAAGGTGAAGAATACTGCAACAGTGAAGAGAAGGACATCTAGTGTTGTGGTAAGGTTTTATACAACTGTACTTTCACTTGCTCTCCCTAAGGTAAAGAATACTGTAACAGTGATATAGAAGGACTTAGTATAATTCTGTAAAGTCTTACCATAACAGTAGATGTCCTTCGTTTCACTGTCAAAGTGTGGTTGTGTATACCGTTATATAATTTTAATGCAATGAGTGCATGTTGTAGAGATGTTCATGTTGATATAATTAGCATCTCATCAATGCAGGATGAGAAATGTGTTAATTTATTAAATTTTGTAATCAGAATAGCCTGACTGGGTTATAATCTCTTTTTAGTACACTCCCTCAGAGAAAAGCTCTGATTTACATTAGTAGATAAGGTACAAAATAAAATAGCAAACAAGAATCATTACATTGTTTAGTATTTACAGCTTATAATCATAGAAAAAATTATATTGTTGTATAATGCACGGGAGCCTGGTGTTTAAAAGGTAATACCAGGAAGAAGTGAGTGTGCTGTCTGTGGTATTACGGTGTATGCAAATGTACTACAAGAAAGAGGGAGTGTTTTGACTAGAACATCACTGAGAAGCTATTTCGCATGCCTGGAATGGAGATAATGTATAGGTGTGGTATATACAAATTTAGTGAGGAAAAAGGACCAAGACTTCTGTCATTAGGTTTGCTCTTTGTGGAGGTATAGTGTATGTAAAAGTAGTGTAAGAAGGTATTTAAGTGTTCTAATCTGTGAGTTGCTATGATGGATTGCAAGGCAACTTATTTAACTTTTGTGTGGAGGTGTTGCATAACATAAACTCTGAGAGTTGCCACAACCTTTCAGTGGGGTTGGTGACCTCAGAGTTACATACATAGATATGGGAGGCACAACTTTCACACTTAGGATGTGAGGATGTTTGCCCCCTGCATAATATACTGTGTCTTTGTACTAAATGTGTACTGTAGGTGAAAATGTATGTGTGTATTAGTGTATGGTGTGAGTTGTGCATGTGCATTGAATGCATACTTATGTGCCTGTGATGGTGTGTATGTGTATATATATGTTTGGGTGTACAACCTCTGGAGATGAAATAGTAATTTCAGCAAAAAATAAAGAAGATGATAAGTACTGAAATATATCCACTGCTAATAAGCTGCTTCCTGCAGTCATGGATTTGTTTCAGTGAAACTTCACTTGAAAACTCTCTGACTCTCAGGAAATCACTTAACCAGTCTGAGCTCTCAGTCTTCCCCCTAAAAAGGCACTTATTCCTGGTGGTTGGCATCTGCACAGACATTATAATCATGTTACATTAACCTCAAGGAAGTTTACTCTTGTGTAATTTAATTACAACTGTAAGCTGTGGTTTTTACAGTGGGAGTGGTGATTGGCCATATATAACATAGAGGGTGTGACACTCCTACACTGGCCCAGTAATCAAGGAGCCTCAATCCTCACCGCTAACACCAGTGAGGGACGTGCACATTGGGAGGATGAACAGTACACACACAGTAAAGTACAATTTCCCTTAAGAGCACACAGAGATCACAGTCAGTGTGGGGCTGGTTTCTCCCTCTCTCTCTAGATCCCTAATAAGACTCCCCACTGGCACAGCTATAGGGTTAAGATCTCAGTCGAATGGTCAAGCCAAAACCTCCAGCACCCTCTCTTCCAACCAGTGCTGTGTGTCCATGCCCAAGTAGCTCACACACACAGACACACACACACACACACACACACACACACACACACACACACACACACACACACACACAGACACACACACACACTTTGAGATTTGATTTATATACAAATGCACAGACACTCCTGGGGAAGGCTGGCACAGGTTCACTAGCTGTGCACCCTTCTGCCCAGACTATAAGGCAGAAATTACTGCCACCAACCACTCCTTAGCTACTAATAAGGCCCTTCCCAGAGGGTGCCCAATCTTACTGTGTGATGTTACTATTATACAAATGGTAAGTGTGACCAGAACTTTCAACGCTATTCAAGAGTGGTTTGTACAGTATCACCAAATACATATGCAAGTATTTTAAGAGCTTAAATATCTCTACACAAAACCAGCCACAATTAAAAGGTTTGAATATATTTAATAATAAATAAAAGCACAAGACAAAACTCGTTAACTCAACACAGTTACAATAGAGTTTGGAATCATAGAAAATATTTTTAAACAACATTGCAGGACAGTCTCACATGACTACAGAAAACATCTAAGCTAATCTTACTATATTCCTGTCTACTGTATCTCTAAGAGAAATCACTGCAATCTAAGTCTTACAGAGCAAGCAAATACAGATGAGAAGTGCTGAAGATGTTTACAGGTCCAGAACAAGATACAAAATGCACTGACTTTCTCTCTGAAATAGTTCTTAAATTGATAATATACATTACTGCTGGGTCATCTCAGATTACATCATTCTTGTCATCTCTGCCTTAGTTCCCTTTCTGACAGGAACTAACAGAATTTAACAGTTCTCTGTCAAAAATACATATCGCTTAGAAGCTGACACCTCTCTTAGAAGCTTGCCTGGAACTGGAAATCATAAAACTGTTAAATACTTTTACCCTTGAAACCTATAATTATATCTGTCTCAAACAATGGAAAGAATTTCCAGCTGCAGACATTCTAGTTCTGGTACACACTCGTAAAACTCTCTACTTATTTTCTCAGAGTTTGCAAGTTAACTCAGTATGTCCAAACTTCTGCTATGAAAACATATATTTGCACAGGCATATAGTCCATATATATTTTTGCTCTTCTCCAGCAGAGTGCACTGTGGTTACATTTCTGAAGCTTAGCTCATAACATATAGTTTAATCATAACATGTAGTTCTCTTGCATTTGTAAGGCAAGCCTGTGGTTCATATTTATATTTACAAATGACATAGGATTATTTACAAAATTCTAACTAGCTTTGCTGGCAGCCTTCACAGTCCCCCCCTCCCCCCGAGAACTCAAGCTAGTTTTTCAAGTGACCCTTGAGAAATATTGCTTGAGAGGGTTGAGTCTATCTGGAAATACCTTACCTATTCCCTTTCTTGAGACCCCATCTGTGTTAGCATTGCTAATCCCATTGCGGTGCTGCACTGACATATTATATGCTTGCAATCCTAGGCTTCATCTTAGGAACTTAGCATTTTGCCAGCTGGCTCGATGTAGCCATGTTAGGGCATTGTGGTCTGTAACTACAGTGAATTTCCTTCCATACAGATGAGGCTGAAGTTTCTGCAGTGCCCACACTATGGCTAGACATTCCTTTTCTACAGCTGCATAGCATTCCTCCCTGGGTTGGAGCCTATGAATGAGATAAACCACTGGGTGCTCTTCTCCCTCTAAAGAAATCTGGCTAAGTACAGCAGCCCCCACCTCATGGTTTGAAGCATCTATCTGCACAACAAATTCTTTGCTGTAATCTGGACTGGTTAACACAGGGGGTCCTCCCAAAGCTCCTTTAAGCTTCTGGAATGCCTGCTCACATTCTGGGGTCCACACTTCCTTATCTGGCCTGTTTTTCCTTGTCAGGTCTGTGAGGGTAGTAGCTATGGTACTATAATTGGGGATGAAATTTCTGTAGTACCATGCTGTCCCTAAAAATGCCCTCACCTGCTTTTTGGTAACAGGTATGCCTGTATGGCTTCCACTTTGGCCGGTTCTGGCCTGAACTTACCACTCCCCACTCTATGTCCCAGGTAGGAGACATCTACTATACCCACCTGACATTTGCTGGGCTTAATGGTCAACCATGCCCTCTGTAGTCTGCCAAGCACCTCCCTGACATGCTGAAGGTGCTCTTGCCAGGAATGGCTGTAGATGGCAATATCATCTAAGTAAGCAAGGGCAAAATCTCCTGCTCTGATACAATCTACCAGCCTCTGGAAAGTCGCTGGGGCATTTTTCATACTAAAGGACATTTTTGTGAACTCATACAAACCAAAAGGAGTTACAAATGCTGACCTCTCTCTAGCACTAGGAGTCAAGGGTACCTGCCAGTAACCCTTGGTCAGATCAATGGTGATAAGATATTTAGCCCCACCCAGCTGCTCTAGGGCTTCATCTGTCCTAGGCATGGGGTAAGCATCTGACTCTGTGTGACTATTTAATTTCCTGTAGTCCACACAGAACCTGGTGCTGCCATCCTTCTTTGGTACCAGCACCACTGGGGAGGTCCAGGGACTGCTGGACTCCTGAATTACCCCTAGTTCCAACATTTCCTGTATCTCCTCCATCAGAGTCTGTTTTGACTCTCTCAGGGAACTCTATAAGGGGCCTACCTAATAGGCCTTTGGGGTCCTTTATCCACATGGTGCTGCACCAGGTGGGTGCACCCTGGTTTCTCAGTGAACATGTCCCCAAACATCTGTAATGCAGCTCGGATTTCTCAAACCTGGGTAGGAGATAGCTGCTGAGACATTCCTACCCCTTCCACTGAGGTGTCAGTTCAATTCTCACTGAAGAAATCAGTCACCAGATCCCCCTCAGACTCTTCCTGCAATCCACTGCAAATACTCAGCACAAGGGCCTCCCTATCATGGTAAGGCTTCATCATGTTAACATGGTACAGTTTGTGCCCCTGCCTCCTGCCCATCAGTTCTACCATGTAGTTAACATCACTGACTTTCCTTACCACCTTATAGGGTCCCTCACAGGCTGTCTGCAGCTTGTTGTGTCTGACAGGAATGAGAACTATTACCTGCTGCCCTACAGCATACTCTCTAGCTCAAGCATTCCTGGCATACCAGACAGAGGGTTATGATCGGGTCTCCAATCGTAACCACATTATTGTGTGTTTGACACATGGATGCCTAGAAACTTACCTTAGATGAAGCTGGAGAGACAAATCTTGGCATTCATATCGTGAACACATAATAGCAGGTCATGATCGGTGAGACCTGATCATAATTCTTTGTAGCACATGAATTCTTATCTACTCCATGTACTATGTGTTACAAAAGAAGAAAACAAAATCCCATTATTTTTACGGACTTTGAAAGCCAGTAAAGCACTTAGCCAGTGCTGTTGCATTAGCAGCAAGTAAGGAAAATGTCTAGGACCATTCTTAAATACTGCCATAAATATAAATAAGTTACTCACAGACTAACATCTGTAAACTTCCATGAGCATAGGAGGGAAGACATTCAGGGATTGAGGGAACATTCCTTCCCTTATAACCAATTGTAGCAGTGCTTTGGAGGTTGTAACTTTTGTTGCACACCATACCTTTGAAAGTGCTGTTAAGATTGGGTCTCAAGCTACAGCAACACACAACAGGTTTATCTTTTTTTTTTTTTTCGATTTTGGAGTATAGTCACAGTGCTTTATGCACTACATAGAAGATTATGATTGGGTCTGTGATCATAACTAGCTTGTTATATGTTCAAAGATTACAAAAACAACCTCTATGTGTCCTAACAATATCCCCTGGATGCCTGCAGAGAAGCGTAAAGTCCCACTTAGCAAAACCCTTCCATCAACTCTTCAACTTGAGTCACTCCGCTGTTTATGTCCCCAGGATGTGGGGAATGATGTAGAGAAATCAACAATTTCTTACAAAAAACACTAAGGCCACAATTGCACATACACACTTCATCTCAATACTTCTCTATGCTTCTCTGATTCTCACTAATCTTAGAAAAACATAGTTGAGTCCTGTTACAACAAAATTGCTAGATTTGCCACAGATTCTGCGTACAGGTCACATCACTTTATAGCCCTAAAGCAGCTTAATTGGCTAGAATTTCCTCAAATCCTCCTCTACAACCAACTTGCTCTAGCCCACAGAATTCTGTATCACCCTGATAACACCCCTGCACTACAAGATATACTTCATCCTTATACCATTAATAGGACTCTCCGCTCCAGTAATAAATTTCTCCTAGATGTTACTAAAGCCAGTAATACTGCTGGTGAATCCCTCTTCTCTAATTATATAGCTAAAAAATGGAACACTACCCACAAACATGACAACTGCATCCTCCATAACTCAATTCAAAACTATTCTAAAAGCTCACCTAGCTGATACATGGCTCTATTCATGTGCCTGTCCTGGCTAGTCCATACCCTTAGCCTTGCTTACCATCAACACCTCTTTAACTCTGCTGCAAATTTATTAGTTTATAAATCGATACTTTCTTTCTCCTTATGTCTCTCATCATCTCCTAAGTTCAGTTAACACCTCTCTCTCTCTTATAAACAAGATTTGTACAATTCTTATAGTTTATCTGACATACAATAAATTGAATTGTTTTATATCTCTCTGACATATTATATATTAGACATTTTCTTTATGCCCAATCACTGCTTGTTTCATGATGATTTATCCTTGTAAATGTATGTATTAGTAACTGTGTTTAATTTATGTGTATCCTCCATCATTTTATTGTTTGATGTGCTGTTTACTAAAATGGAGCATTTCTACCAAGGCCTGCGCTGAAAAAGGACTTGTGTCCACTCAGACGTTCCCAGTTACCAAATGTAAAATAAATAAAATAAAAATAAAGTGATAGTTGTGGTGCCCTTGTGTAAAGGTGGATCCTCTACTGATCCTGGGAATTACAGGCCTATTAGTTTTACTAATATTATTTGCAAGGTTTTAGTTCATATTATACCTGAATTATAATTTATATAGGTGAACTTATATTTCTGGATACACAGCAGTTTGGCTTTGTTCATGGCAGATCATACCTGTTCAACCAGGCAAAGTTATTTGAAATTGTTACTGAGGCCATGGATAAGGGGGATAAAGGGCATGTAGTCCATACTGCTTATCTGGTCCTTGCCATGGCCTTTGAGACTATCCCTCATGCTGGAATTATTGGCAAACTCTCCCAACTCCAAATTAACCCATACATTCTTCACTTGATTGGTAACTGGCTGTCTGACAGAATCTCTACCATTAAGGCTGGGGTATTTGCTCTAGACATTAAGATGTCACTAGTGGTGTCCCACAAGGCTGTGTTCTGTGTCCCTTCTCTTTAGCGTCAATCTCAAGGGACTATGGTTAGCCACGTTTGCTGTTGATTGTGAAATGGGAATGGTTATCAAATCCCATTCTGATAGTCAAATGCTCTAGCAAGTGTTGAACCAAACAAATGGTTAGTATACCAGTCATAAGCTTACCCTCAACACCAAGAATATTTTCCTTTGGTAAATCTAACATTGCTATTTTTACCATATGGATAACATTCCTCTTAAATTTGACACAGGCATAAGTGTCCTTTGTACATATGTTGACAACATACTCTCCTTTGACCATCACATCTCTGTGGTAGATAGAAGTTTCTTCTACCCTGTTCAGCTTATCTGTTGTGGTATCTTATCCAGGTCCAAAGAAATTATAGTCCCACTTTATTCATCCCTTATTAAGCCCACCACTAAATATAATGCACACTTTGCCTTACCAAACTCCTACACCTGCTTGAGAGACCTTAACATTTCCAAACCAAAAAGATCTTAGGTCTCCGTACCCTTGGCTACTCTGGTAAACTAAAATCTTTCTCCCTTTACTTAGTGTCATACAGACTTCTGAGGGGTGATCTCTAATTAGATTTCTCTATGAATGACCCAATGCTCTTTGAACTCCTTCACCTAAATAAAACAAGTGGTGAAGCAAAGACCAGTTCTAGAGACCTAAATATATACAATCACATCTGCTTCATGTACAACCACTTACAGAAAAAAAGCTTAGGCACAAAAAGTGTTTTACTGGCTTTCAAAGCTTATGAAACCCAGTAAAGAACGTACCACTGTTAGACCAACAGCAGGAATAAACAAAGTGCACCTCTGAAGAACTAGCAGCTTTAAAAGTTGTTTGATACTTGATTCTGCCACACCTCTGTTTATAAGTATGGCAGAAGAAAGCATCTCAGAGCTTTTAAAAGGATAACAGTTTGAAATGTCTGGACCTACTAAAGTGAGTCCCAAACATGGAGACTGAATAACCAAAAGAATAGACTTAAATATTATAAGTCCAGGATGATATTTCTCTGAATATTCCCCTTTCTCTGAGGTATGATGATCTCGGAGTTGGTAAATATAAGTTTGGGGTGTGGGGAGGCTTACTCCTTACATGGGGTTGTGCACTGGAGGGCTTGCCCCCTGCAAAAAGAAGTTTTAAGAAGAGTGATTTTCGAGATTTGCTTTTCTCCAGGTTTTTGGTCTTTTTCTTTTTCTTTTCGGCACTCGACATTTCAAACAACAGCATTTCAACAGGAGCCTTTTAAAAGTTGTTTTTTCCTTCTGCAACTGTTCTTGGATGACCAGTGCAGTCCACTGTTAGTCCCCAACATCTTAACAAGCTTTTATTAAGCACTTTAAATGTTGTTCATGGGTTCATAGGTAAGCACTAGACTAGCTGGCCTTGCAAGCCATTTTAAGCCTAGCTAATTTCCCTTTTGGTACTCAAATTAACCTATCCCATTTTGTGTTAGATTATCTTTAACCATTCTGTGGCTGATAATTATATATTACCCATAATAAGAATAACTGGGATCATACCATAGATAATTTGAGGGGACCTATGCATGGGATAAAGCATCTAGGAACTGCCTTTATCAATTAGTAGTACAGGGGGCAGTCTTGGGGTAAATATTCTGTTTCCCATCCATATCTCCAAGTTGCGCTTGAATATGGACAGGGAAGAGCTTTTTGTGTGGATGGGGAGTTTGTTAAAAAACAGTGGTATCCCCTGCAATATATACCTGTTATTCCAAACATACCTCTCTACCTTTTGAGCAAAAAATCTGGACAAAGCCATGAATAAAAGTGGGACAAAGCCCACAAATAGGGGCAAATTTTAAATATTGCTCTTACAAACTTAGAAAATTGATAGAATGATAGGTTTTGCACTAATATGAATTTTCTCAAAGGTAGGTAGGAAGTCTAAAACTCAAATGTCTGTCATTGTTCTCTAACTTCATTGTTTAATGATTTGCCATTAATTTACAGGAAAATATGAGGCAAAAATCTGGACATTCTGCGAAAATCTGTACAGTTGAGAGGTATGCCTCCAAACCATTCTGTTGATGTTGCAGAAGAGGTTTAGATATATAGGCTGAGAATTTCTTATGCCATTTGACTTGCTGATGTGCAGTAAATCTATCAATACTGAGTTGGGGGATGCCATATGTGGTAGATACAGGACACCTTTTAAAAGTCTGTAGGATACAGAAGCTAGTGATAGGGCTTTGAGTCTGTCCATGTAGGACATAGTGTTTAGGCCTTGTGTCCTATTAGTAATGTTTCTCTGTGGGTGTTGCAGTTGTTGCATACGTCTGGACAGATACATAACAAAGGGGCATTATACTCAGTGGTTGGCTAATGAGGTCTAAATAAAGGGGGGCAATGACATCCTTAGATCTAGACACAATCCTTTTGTTTATTAGCTATGCAGTCTAGAAGGACTTTCTTATGACAGTGCACACATGTCAGTCGAAAGTTAGGTCACTGTCTACATAAGTTACCAAATCCCAAACAACTGGATCAACTCTTAGGGGTGTATTGTCAATATGGTAGATGTTTATCATATTGATCACTGCTGCAATAGCCTAAACTATATGGGTTATATCCTGTCAAGGACATGGGATAGCCAGCCTTCAAAGCTTCAGGACTCTTTTCATGCACCCAAACTGTCAAGCAGCTGAAGCTGTGCTAACTAAAAGGCAAGTTGGGAGCAATGCACTTCAGAGCTTTACTGCTGCCAAAGTGTACACTCCTCTTTGAGGCTTTTAAGGATCAGTGATTAGTTTGTGCTTTCCTTTGCTGGGCAGATAAGTTCCCTTTGAGGAAAAAAAACTTCCAATGTGATATCTTTTTCGGATCCGACTCAGCCACTTTCTAAAGATTGTAGGATCTGACTCTCGAGCTCCTCACTTACCTTAATGTCCCTGACCAATACAATACCTCAGATCTCATTTACCATTCTTCAGGATAGTTGTGATTGTGATTGCTCAAGCTCCTTCTGGAGTTTTGTGGGTGAGCAGTTTGCTAGTTTTGTTACCTTTTACTACTTTGTCTTCTCTTTATTAATTAACTAAACCCCCTTACCCTCATAACCTACTCTACTGAGTTTTCGATACTTTTCCGTAGTCCATTTTTCTCTTTACCTTAAGGCAATTTCCTGCATTTATTGCTTGGGCCCAGCACATCTGAACACTTCTTGCTCCATCTGTGTGGCCTTTATTGTGAAAGTGATAAGCAACAGGAGGAATAAGTATATTCTGAAAGGCCTCCTTCCTGCTTCAGATCCAGGGGTTTTCTGCTCCAGGAGCCTCAGCTCTGGTGGAATTGTCCTCGACTTCTCCAGGTCCCTCTGCATTTGAGGTGGTGGAGAGGGCATTTTCTTAACCCAGAGTAGTGTCAACTCTGCCTTCTTCAGATCCATCCCCTGTTCCCTCTTTGGATCCTATGTCTGAGTCCTCACATCCTACACCTTAGGGACAGCCAGCCCAGATGTGCTTCCAAGCAGTTTCCACCAGGGAACTCACCATCTCTCAGAACATCCCACTGAGGAGGTCCCTCGAAGAGAGCATGCAAGAGGAGGCACATGGATTCCCCACAGGAATCCCTCACAAAAGACACTGATTTTGATGAAGGGGAAGGGTCTCCTAGATCCCCACCTGAAGATGTTTTGTTTGAAGACATCATAGAGATCTTTCAACAGAAAGGTGATTAGTCTTCCTAAACCCCTTCCCAGGAGGAAACAGTGTTCTTGCAAACCTTTAGGTCTGGCCCATCTGCGTCTTGAGTTACATCCCCCCTGCAAATGAGCTTGTAGACCTTTGCCTCTCACAGGGCATGGAAGGAACTGGACTCCATGGAACCTATTCCCAAACTCCCCGACAAAATCTTAAGTGTCCCTGCTGATAGACAGCACTGGACTAAAGGGATTCCTGTAAATTCCAGGGTTGTGCCAACCACCAAAAAGGAGCTTGTTGAGCAAAGCTCGACTGTCCATCCCACTAACAGAGAGTCTAAGGCTTTACACAGGTTGGGAAGAGAGTGTTTGTATCAGCAACATTTGCTCTGTGATCACTGAACTACCTGGCATATTCCACCAGATTACAGAGGGACTTGGTAAAGGAACTCTCTAATTCTGCTCCAGGATTCACGTCCGCAGAAGAACAGTTTTTTTTTCTCAAGAGTGGCCACCCTACAATCAATTACAAATGTGTCCATGAGATTAATTTTGCATGCCGCAGAAGGTACCTTGAGGGGGGGCCTGTTCAGGCATAGCCGTAAGGAGACGTGCCTGGATGCGACTGTGTGATTTTGCAAAACTCTTCAAGGCATCATTCACCAATACTTCCTTTGATGGATCAACCTTGTTTGGCCCAGCAGTGAACGAGACTCTCCTGCTATGAACAGGATGAAAAGACCTTGTCTGCCATAGGAATCCGCATTTCTACCCTACAGAGGCTTTTCTGTAGGAATCAACACAGTGGTAAGAAAATGTTGTTAAGAAAATTTCAAGTTCCTTTCCAGGAATCATTAAGGGATTTTTTCCCCCAGAGGCATAGGGGGAAATAACTACAGTGGTAGATGCCCACACAGCAAAGGGAGTCTGCAGAACTAAGTATCTCAAGATTCTTTCTTGGACAGATCCTACCAGTGTTTCTGAAAGGTTGCCAGATACTCCCTGTCTGGAGGCAGTCAGGGGGCATTTATCCTTGCATCAAAAAGCCTGGATACCCATCACAAATGACTCTGGTGCAAATAATCATTTCCAGAGGATATTTCATTTCCTTTTTACAAATTCCTGTAAAAACAATTAAAACACTCCCCGATGTTCCACCTAATCAGAGGGAGCTAGAAGCTCATAAGATAAGAAAGCTGCCAGACAAAATAGTCATTCAAGAGGTCCCTTGAGACCAAACAAGATTTGGAATTTACTCAAGGTTCTTTTTAGGGCCAAAAAACACAGAGGACCTGAGACCTATCTTGAATCTCAGTTATCTGAACCAGTCTGTAAAGAATTACAAATTCCAGATGGTCACGGTTCAGTTTATTCTGCCTCTCCTTCAGAAGGACTGGATGTGCTCAATCGATCTTCAAGATTCATACTACCACATCAAAATGAGCCAGCACTCTTGAAGATATCTATGCCTCCTACAGGGAGCCAGTCATTATCAGTTCAAATCCCCACCCTTTGGTCTCACCGCAGCCCCCAGGGTGTTCACCACATGCATGGCAGCAGTAATAGCTCACCTAAGACTGCTTGAATTCAGAATGTTTCCCTATTTAGATGACTGGCTCCTTACCACATCGACCAGGTAGCTACTAATAAAAGCTAGAGATTATTTGCGTCAACTATCAGTCTTGCCAGGAATCACCAACATGCACAAATCTCAACTTCACCCAGTTCAAATTGTGGATTTTATAGGTGCTGGCTTGGACACAGTCAATTGTCTAGCTGTTATGCCTCAAAACAGAGTTCTTACATTGAAGACACGCATCAAGCAGATTCTTCCTTCATATTTTACTAGGAGTTCCTGTTGCTGTTCTTCTGCTCTTCCCAAGAACTGCTTTATTTTTTTTCTTCAGGTAAGCTACTTGATCTAGACCTGTTATTGAATTGACTTGCAAGAATAAAGAGCAATTGACGTGATTCCAAACAGTTTTCTGAAGAACGCTGTAAAACAGGGGTTTAGTTTTAGTGGTTAAGCATTTGTGTGCTGTGACCAGAGATCATGACGCTGAATATAAAAGAAATGTAAGTGGTCTTACTGGTTACTTTTCCTAAGTCCAGTTGGACCGGTGTGTTGATCTGGAATAATGCTATTATATTCTGTGTTTGTTCTGTGGTTTATACCAAGGGAGCGCTTAGGCTGCTGTAAAGATCCACCCTAACTAGCATCACAGATATTTTCTGATGTCTGTTATCCCCTTGGATTTATTTCGAGCTTAAGATGATGGTTGTTAGCTTTTGATGCCGATCTACAGGTTACTTTCTTAAAGTTTCCAGCCTGGGAAAGCGTGATTATTTGTACCTTTATGTTACACCTGTTGAGTGGGAGTGGCAAAGTTTTTTCCAGGTGCTGCTTACTTGTGTAACTGTGTGTGTTTTAGGACAGTGGCAGAACTTTGCTACCATCTCCGTTCATCAAGTTGGGACATGTTGCCATGACAGGTGCATTTATACCTGCTGCCCTGATGTAAAGGTGAGGTTGAAACATCGGAGCAGACACTTGAAGTGCCTTGACTTACTTTCGATTTAATGAAGGGGCATTGTGGTGAACTGATGTGGACCTTCTCCACAGCTGTTTTAAACACCCACCCTAAAAGTTCGAAAATCCAGCTAGAGACACAAGTCTCATGCACCCCCATAACATTCACACACGTAGTGCTGTTTTGAGAGGTCTAGTAATTTGTAATCCTGTTTGTGTTCATGTTTTTAACCCCAGTACTGTAACTTCGTTCTGTTGTTCTTGTGTGGGAATTGAATTGTTTTGGCTTTGATGACTTTAAAAGGGCACACATTTAACCTGGCCAGTCGGGGCTTGTTGTCTTTACCTTTCTTGTCATTTCTTCTTCTCTGTACATATTTATAAGAAAATGGTGTGACGTGTTATGTAACAGCCAGTGAAAGTGTATACGACCCCAGCTGAGTCCACAAAACCAGATGGGCGCACCTACAGTGGTTCTGAGTAAACGGCACTACAGTTCTTACATCAGGTGACTGTCCCAACATGTTTGGTATTTTCATAAATAAAGGAGTAGTAGCTTAAACTAACAAAATTAATTTAGACAAAATTTGATGCAGTGTTTTTATTGTAATATAAACAGACTTGATTTGGGATATGACGGTTTTTTTCTAACCACTTTTGAAAGGTAAGAAGTGGTCAGAACACCCACCTCCAAAATATATTCCTCTGGGATCACACCGTTTATCGAGGAAGGGGATAAAAATTAGGTGAGTCCCGTTCTTCACAATCATCCAGTGAATAGTTGCTTTACACGAAACTGGACACCTGCAAGGCATTGATCCTCATCTCTCCTAAATCTCTTGAGTCAGGAAAACAATTAGAGGACCCTCGGGAGGCTTTAGTTTATCTATGTATTTATTTATTTTTGTTGTTGACATGAATAGTCACAAATTGATCATAAGCTCTGGATTCTTTTTGGTCCTGACCCTGGCCAAATGGCAAAAACAAATGTATAGCCATGCATACATGGGCAAGAACAAATGATATAAATATACAGCCGTGAACTAGAGACATACATGGTTATTACATTAATCTTCAATTTACCTTAAGCAAGTATAAACTAACTAACAAATGTGAACAACAAGAAAACTATTAACTGAGAAATAGAGCAAAAAGGTCTTTCTGTCATTGCCATGCCACATGGATATCTTCGTAGCCATTTTATGGATATCTTTGTAGTCATTTTAGTATGTGGATGTCTTGGATTATACTGAAGGATTTTGATTAATAGGGTGTGTTTTAACGGTGGCAGTGACTTTCATTTTAATAGCTTGTAGTTTAGGTTAGGGTTTTTAGTAAAAAAAAAAAAAAAAGTTCTTGACTTAGTCACCATTTGCTTTTCTCTGTGATGTCGTTTATGATAAATTAATCTGAATAGTCTGTTCTTGGCTGTTTGAAGAGCAGAAATATTTTGTCAGTATCTTAGACAAATTAGTGGTAGGGTATATTCAAGGCATGGCATGAGGACATTTTCTTGGCTATAGAATCTCATAATTTAACAGCAAGCAGGTGAGAGAGTCAGAGTACTTTTAGTTGTTTCAGAACTTTGTCAGTCTGGTGATCTAAATGTCTGCCATACGACAATCTGTTATCTAACATAATCCCCAGATACTAATCAGTTCATCTAAACTACAGCTTGTTCCTCTCGTTAGAGACCGGGCAAACAGCTACATTATTAAAAGTCAGATAATTCCAAATCTTGGCAAAATCTTGTAAGTGTTTACATAATGAATTGGATAATTTATGTCTTCTTGTAAGTACAGTATCACCTGCATACAGTGTGTAGTTGGTATTTGTTAGATCATGATGTAGATTATTGATAAGCAAAGAGAAAAGCAGGGGTCCCAGAACTGAGAGACATATGACTTATTTATTTGTTTGTTTGATTGTTTGTTTGTTTATTTATTTATTTAGTTTATTTATTTATTTACTTATTTATCTATTTATTTATTTTGTTATCTAGCAGTTCCTGCATGTCCTTTTTGGAAAAAAGTTCTAAAGTAGAATAGGATAGAAAATATATTTTGTAGGGGATGTACACGTGGATAATTATGTTATTCATAGGTAAATACTAGGCTAGCAACCTTTATGGAACTTTTTAAACCTAGCCAATTTCCCTTTCAAAGGTGAGAATCAAACCCTGTAGCTTGTGTTTTTAAGGTAAACACTGTATCCATTATTTCAGCCACCCAACCATAATGACTGTTGAACGCACACACAAACCAGTTGACTGCAGTGAGGCTAGAACAAGTCCATTATTTATTTATTTTTTTTTTTCAATAATCAGTCTTTATTATTTTCCAATTACATAACTACACACTACTATATATATATATATATATATATATATATATATACAATATTTACATGATTGCTTCCAAGAGTTATACAAACAATATATATTAAAACAGATTATTATAATGAAATATAACATGAAAATACCATCAGTTTTTAATATTATTACAATCAATAACTAATCTAAGATTGAGTCTGTCTTATAAATATATATCCTAAGTAACAGTGGATAAGAACCTCTAGGCCAACACAATATTAAAGATTTGCTCCCATATTTTAATATTATTTATGTTTTTCTTGTGGTCATTGAGTAACAGTTTGTGGGCTAATATATGTCTTATAGCTAATGTTTTAAAATTTTCCCAAGATGTCTGAGTCGGGTTCAACCAATTTGAAGCTATGTATAGTTTCATTAATAAACAAATATTCATGATTATGATCTTTTTTGATTTGTCTAAATTTTCTGGGGGAATATGTAGGATCATGAATTCCCAAGAGAGTGTTGATTGTTGGTAGCCCATTTTCTGTAACTGCAGTTTTAACGAATTCCAAAGTTTAAAAATGCATTTGCAACTCCAAAACATGTGAAGCAGGTCAGCTGTCTGGTCTATGCAGTATGGACAGTTAGGCGAGTTCTTTGAATCAAATTTATGAAGAGTAAGACGGGTATAATAGGCATTGTTGAATATCATCAATTGCGTAAATAATAATTTTTGTAGCGATACAGACTTTAATGTTAGTTTAAATGCTTCCAAGATCTTCTTATCATCAACTAATGTTAACTTTTCCCTCCAGTCATTCGATAAAAGAATATGTTTATTATACTTCATCTCTTTTATCAGTTTATATGAGGAAGTTATATATTTTTTGTCTTGTATCAGAGCTGCCCAAAGATTACGACAGATATTTAGTTCCTCTTCTTTAAATTCAAAGTTATTAAAATAATTTGTAGCCAGATCTTTTAATTGTCTCATAATAATTAGATAGGAAATAGGGAGACTTTTCTCTTTTAAAATATCGTGAACTGATATCCCAAGCAAGGGGTAGAAATCCAACATGATTAAATCTTTTATTAGAGGGGATTTCTGTAAGTCTATCAATTTATTCCCTAATAATATGTTTGGGTTCTTGTGAAGTGGTTGAAATACCATCATATACTTTAATAAGTTTAATGAGGTAAAAAGATTTTGAATTGAAGTTATATAGCATTTTGTGTTCCATTAAGTCAAATTTACTGAGTGTTCCTCTATTCAAAAAGGGTAGAGCTTTACAGTTAATTCCCACTCTAGTTACATGTCTATATGTTAAGACCAACCATTTGGGTGCCCATTTCAGACTATCCTTATCAAAGTGAATCGCCCTTAAAATTCTGTTAGCATTAATTATCAAGTAATAAGTTTCAAAATCCGGTAAATCTAGACTTCCCCTATTTTTTGGAGCCATCAATTTCTCGTATGTTATCCTCGTTTTCCTAGGCTCCCAAATAAATCTCCCTAGTCCTATATGAAGCTGTTTAAAAAATTTCCTCGTGATTCTAATTTGTGTGGCTCTAAGTATATATAGTATTCTTGGAAGAACATTCATTTTGATAATTGCAGTTCTTGCCATCATTGGTAATTTCAGTTTACTCCATCTTTTCAAATCTAATGTTATCTGATCCCAAGTTGATTTAATATTATTTATAAAAAAATCTCTATTATCAGTTGAAAATATAATACCCAGATATTTTGTTCTCTCTTCCGTCATTACTTGTCCTATCATTGGTAGCAATGAAAATGGTGTAGGTGTCTTTAGTGGGAATATTTTTGATTTCTTAAAATTAAGTTTATAGTTAGAGATTTTCTCAAAGTCTTCTACTGCTTTTAATATTTTCTCAGTATCTGATACAGGTGTGGTACAGTATATATTTAAATCATCTGCAAAAGCAGCCATATTTATCTTCATACCATATAATATTGGGGGATTATAAAAAACATTTTGTTTAAGATGTAAAAATAATGGTTCCAAATAGAGATTAAATAAAATAGGAGATAATGGGCACCCTTGTCGGGTACCATTTTTAATTTGTATTCTTTTAGAGCATTCTTGATTGATAAATACATTTGTATATGCGTTATTATATATTTTCCTTAATGTTAAGATAAAATCTTGTGGTATATTGAAGTATGATAACATATCAAATAGATATACCAAGTTAACTCTGTCAAATGCTTTCTGTGCGTCAATTATGAGTGCATAAATATTGAAATTTTTGTATTTGGCATAGGAGATTAATGTGTGAAGCGTTAATGTATTATCAGTGGTCTGTCTTCCATCCATGAACCCTGCCTGTACCTCTGAGACTATTAGATTTGTGACCCTTTTCAGTCTATTTGCCAGGATAGATGTCATAATTTTCATGTCAATGTTCGAGTGAAATGGGTCTATAATTATCTGGGTTTTTAAGATCACTTTTATCTTTCGGTATCAAAATTGTCTTTGAAGCATTAAAGTGGGGATCATTAATTTTATTTTGAATTATATAATTAAATGTCTGTGGAAGTATTCTACTCAGACTCTCACTAAAAGTTTTGTAGAATTCAGAGGTCAATCCATCCGGCCCCGGGGCTTTATGTGGTTTCAGCTTCTTAATTGTTTCTGTTACTTCCTCCGCTGAAATCGGTTTAATTAAATCCCTATGAGACTCATTATCAATACTCGGGAATGTGATCTTCTGTAAGAAATCTTTCCTAACTTTGTCTGATAAAAATATCTGCTGATCACCATATACCTGATCAAATATTGTTTCAAAAGTATTCATAATATCTGCCTTATTAGTATATGTTCTATTGTTATAATATATTTCAGGTATTAATAATGTTGATTTCGTTTGGTTAATAATGCGTGCTAGTGCTTTTGAGGGAGTCTGAATATGATTCGCATATTTTACTAAATTTCTCTGCTCATAAAATAAGTCCATTATTTTTTAAATGATGGCCTGCGCATTGGTGCTAAGTTTTTGATAAAGTTTATTAGTACTTAGTTTTCAATGGTGTGCCATGACCTTTCTGATAGCTTGAGTAAAACAGATTGTTGAGAGCATAGGTGAGTCACTGTAGCTTTATTGTTTATTCTGTTGCCTTATCTTATTTTTTGAAGTGCTCTGTTTTACTTTGGTTATTAATAGCTTCTTGCTTGCATGCATGTCGTACTGTTAGATGTTTGCCGTAAGTGATTATTTACTCTATCACTCATCATTTATTTCATGACTGTTGATCAGGAAAGTTTGGCTGAGCTCAAACACCCCTTTTCAGCAGAGGCCCATGGATAAAATGTCTACTACATGCAGTTCAATCAGTATTTTTTCATAAACATTTTACTTAATTCCATTTATATATAATTCCTCATCAAAAGGTGATACTTTGTGCCTGACAAACCAAATTGGCTTTTGATAAAATATTTAATGCAGATATATATATATATATATATATATATATATATATATATACATACATATATATACATATATATATATATATATATGTATGTGTATGTATATATATATATATATATATATATATATATATATATATATATACATATATATATGTGTTTATATATATATATATATATATATATATATATATGTATATATATATATGTATATGTGCATATATATATATATATATGTGTATATATATATATATATATATATATGTGTATATAGATATATATATATAGATATATATGCATATGTGCATATATATATATATATATATATATATATATATATATATATATATGTATATCTTTATATATATGTGTATATATATATATATATATATATATATATATATATATATATATATATATATATATATATATATATATATATATATATATATATATATATATATATATATATGGATTCACTTCAGAAGCTCAAAATACTGAAGTCTCAAATTTCAGTATCTCGAGCCCAAGAAGTTGAATCCACAAACAATCTAAAACTAAACCATGAAATTCAAAACCCTAATACCAGATGTTTTGAATTTTATGTTTTATACACACACACACACACACACACACACACACACACACACACACACACACACACACACACACACACACACACACACCACTCAAACACGCACACACAATAATTTATCTGTTAACATTATGCACATACTGCATTGAGGAAAACTGACGGGTCTTATTGTAACCCATGTGATCTCAGATGAATTATTACTTTTGTGACTAAATCTTTTATGGATGAACTAGATAAGTTTGACATTTCTGCTTCTATTACTGTACTTCTGCTTATACTCAGTAGTTGGGCATGTTTCCACACTTTGTCAGTCATGGGTGTAAATTAGTAGGTAGAAGGAAGGGCTCCATCATGGTAAAATAACTCTCCCTGTATGTTGTACACATGTACAACATTCAAAGTTTGTTTAGGACTTAGGTTATAGAAATTATGATTTTTTTCCATATTTTGGTAATTAACTTTGCAAGAGAGCATCTGAATGTGCTAAGTAATACATCATTTTGAAGACAGTATTGATAGTTCCAACATGGTAAAAGAACTGTCCCTGTATGTTGTATACATGTGCAGATATCAAAGTTTGTTTTCTAGTTAGGTTATGGAAATTATGATTTTTATTTCATATTTTGGTAAATAATTTTGCAAGGGAGCATGCCAGTGTGCCAAGTAATACCTCATTTTGAATACAATGTTATTATGAGAAATATTATATTAATCATATTTCTGTGAATATCTCCTTAAAGGAGCATCACACAGTAATGGCTAAAGTATCATTTTAAAGCTGACATTCATATTAACAAATTAAATACAAATTGTATGGGTCTACATGGTACAGTGACCAAGATATTGTGCATTTGCTTTTCCAAAAAGGTAAAAAATATGCACACTATCAACATTCCTTGCCAAATATTTAATAATGACTTTGATATGCACTATCAACATTTACACTGTTGGAAAGGTCACTGTCTATTGAACAACTTTCGCGTTTACATTTTTAGTCTAGCTCTTATAGTTAAAGAGTTATGAGCATTTGTTTTCTGCATGGTATTACAAATGGATTTTCTGAAAATGAGCTCAGGCTGCACTGTTGTTCCTATGGTGGAATTAAGCAGGCATCTTTTTCTGAGCTGCTCCTAAGTGAATGAGTTAAAACATCCAATAAGATCGTCTCAGGCTTGCATAAAGTCTCTTCTTTGGTGGATTTACTCCAAGGAGATCGATCAAGGTCATCCATTTATTCTTCCTCCACCAAGCACCACAATGAGTACGGATGCTTCCCAGTTGGGGGGGGGGGTCATTACTTGGGATGGACTGTTCAAGGCATGTGATCTCCACAAGAGACCAATATTCATATCAGTGTCCTAGAGTGACAGCGGTGCTTCTAGTGTTGCAGGCCTTTCAGAGCTTTCTCCCTCTAGGGACTATTGCAATACAAATGGGCAACATGTCAGTAGTCTGGTACATCAACAAACTGGGGGGAACCAGATCCTACCCCCTTTGTCGAGAAGCAGTGAGAGTATGGCAATGGGCGATCTCATCCAACTGCTTTCCTGTGGCAATGCACATTACAGGGAAATTCAACATTGTGGATAAACTCAGCAGGACCATCCCCTTGCTTCACAAGTGGTCTCTCAACCAATCAGTGGCAAACAAGATCTTCCTCAAATGGGGTCAACCTTGCTGCGACCTATTTGTATCACCCCAAAACAACAAATACAGCAGGTTCTTTACCCTTATCCCACCTCTGGTACAGTCACAGAGAGATGCTGTAGTCCATGTTTGGCCCTCCGGTCTCCTTTATGCTTTTCCTCCCCTGCCTCTCATTCCCAAGTTTCTTCAGAAAGCACTTCGGTTGAAGAGCACAGTAATCTTCATTGCTCCTTTCTTGCCTCTGCAGATTTGGTTCTCCTTCCTTTGGTCTCACCTAGTACACCCTCATTGGATGCTGGACGCCAGTCCAGACATCCTATCTTACTTGTCAGGGCAGATTCACCTAGACATTGCAGGCCTCAAGATGACTGCATGGTTTCTCCAGTTCTAATGTTGGCTAGACATTCCAGGCTTTCCTCTCCATTTTGAAATATCCTAGTCTCTGCTCATAAACCTTTGATTAGGAGAATTTACAAAAGTAAGTAGAAAGGGTTCATAGGCTCATCAGAGAGAATTAGATCCCTTTACTGCCCCACTTCCAGCTGTCCTAGAATTTTTTGCCTAGATATTTCAAGGAGGGTCACATTTTTCCACTATTAAAGTTCTATTAGCAGCTGTTTTGAACTATCACATTGGAGACGATACTTCCCCTTTAGCATCATCTAAGTTATGTAAGGCCTTTCTTAAAGGTAAATTTTTACTTAGACCACTAGTAAATGACCTACTGCACGTTGGGACTTCACTACTGTTTTGCAAACGTTGGTACTTTCTCCTTTCAAACCATCAGCTAAAGTAGACCTCAAGCTTCTGTCCCGGAAAACTGCCTTTCTGTTGGCTATAACTTCTGCAAGACGAGTGTCTGAACTCAAGAGTATTATCTTCCAAGCCACCATAGTTAATATTTCACAAAGACGGGGTTACTTTACGCACAAATCCTTCTTTCTTACCAAAAGTTGCCTCTGAAACTAATATTAATCAAGTCATTAATTTTCTCATTTTCTTTCCAAATTTTGCAAACAAAGGAGAGTACACCTTTCATCTCCTTCATGTACATATGCAACTTCATTCTTATTTTCACAGGACCCAGGGCTTTAGAAAAAACGATCAGTTATTTGTTTCCTTTACTAGAAAAAAATTGGGAAGACCAGTTTCATAAACTGTTCTGGCAAAACAGATAACAGATTGTATCTCCTATGTTTACTCTTTTAGAGGCATAATCTTGCCAAGACAACCTAAAGCACATTCAACCAAGTCACTGTCGACATTGGCTGCTTTTTTGGCTAGAGCCTGTATTAATGACATTTGTGCAGCTGCCACTTGGTCCAATACTCATACTTTTATTGCGCATTACAAATTGGACATCATTTCCAGAAACAGAGCTGCCCCAAGGTTTCCGTAGCTGTTGAGGAAAGAATGAAAATTACAACATCAGATAAAGAGGTTATGTACTTACCATAACGTTCTGTGTTGTCCAGTTTCATTTTTCCTCAGATCCCCCCCTTCCCCCTGTCCATATCTTTGGAAGAGACCTAACAGAATTTTTCTTAGGAACCATAGTTCTTGTTTGAGCTCCTGATCTTTCAGCTATCAGTTTTCTGACATAGCACTGTTATTGTATTTTATGATTATAATGCATATAATAGCAACAAACTTGATCTAAGTTAATGTAGTAGGGGCATTATGGGTAAGGGAGGAGTTTGACAGTCAGATCCTAGAATATTTAGAAAGTGGCCGAGTTGGATCTGAGGATCGGATCTGAACCTATTTGTTGAGGAAGAATGAAAATGGATAGCACAGGTGGAACATTATTCTTAGTACATAACTTCTTTTTTTCTTAATTTTATGTTTTATTATTCTCTTCTTCAATAATAAAGTTATTTTAAAGCTAGGAGTGTTTCACTTTAATGGACTGTCTCAAGACTATATTGTACTTCTAAACAGAGCACTTGACTCCGACTCGGCCTCTTTACAAGCTGGAAGTCTTCTAGTTGGCTCATGGCTAGGTAGGTATCCCATGGTGCACCAGTATAATCCCCAGATCTCATTTGCCGCATCAACGAGTTTGGGTGTGCTTCTCTTTGGCTCTAACTAAATTTTTCAGTTTATACAAAATATTTCGACTTTTCTACTTAAAACTGTTGTTATATCATTGTTTAGTCATAGTTAGTATAGTTTGCAAGTTAGAATAGTTAGCGTTTATAAGCGAGCCTTTGTGTGCAATTTCTTTAGTACAATTGGCCTTTTGACTTTATAGTATCTGGTATCCTGTATGCTGGTTTTTCATGTTAATAATTAGAGTTTAGTAATTGTAGGTGTCTTTTGCGCACAGTTAGGCTGTGTGTTGTTTAATAGTCATAAGTCAAAGTTTTTTGCGGATTTCTGGTTGCTAAATTTGTTAGTGTTGTTAACAGAATGAGGTTCTGTTTCCCATAGTCATAAGTCTAAGTTTTTTGCGGTTTTCCGCTTGCTAAATTGGTTATTGTTGTTAACAGAATGAGGTTCTGTTTTCCTTGTTGAGTAAATTTGAAATTTACACTTTATTCCTGTTTGAGTGTGTGACGACTGTTCTTATTGTACCTTTCCCTAGGTCTGTTTTAGTTAGAAGACCTAGTTTTCTGTTTCCTTTTCCTGCCAGAGCTAGACCCATTTAAGTTAGAGGACCTAGCCCTCGTGTTTTTTCCTGCAGGGCTAGGCCTGTTTAAATTAGAGGACCTAGTCCTCTCCTTTTTCTTTCTGTGTGAGAGAGAGCTCTTCTCTGTGAGAATGCCTAAAGAAAGCAAGGACCATAAGCCATCTGGCTTTAAGAAATGCATAAAATGCTCACAGAATTTGTTCATAATGGATGGCCACAGTAACTGTGTTTACTGTTTGGGGGTCATCCACTTACAGGAAACTTGCTTATTTTGCCACTCTTTCAGTGCTAGGGTGTTGCAAGAAATAAAAATAAGCTCATCCTAAAAGGTCTTCTAAAACCTTCCTTTGAGGAAGATCTGTCTAGCTCTTCCTCCTCTTCTAGATCTCAGGGATCTAAAAAGGAAAAGTCTAAGTCCTCTGAGGCCTTCCCCGGCACCGACTGGTGTCTCAGAGCCACCTCTTAAAATTACTAAATCTGATAAGTCCACTGTCTCATCGGCTCCACAGATTTTGGTGCCAGTTGAGTGTAGTACTGTGATTACAGGGTTGGCCCCATAGCTCGGAGCTGACTTCTGAGAGTATTTTACGGAGGCGGTCTATGGATCCTCTTCTGGTCTCCCCTACATTGTAGTCACCAATACTGCAGAGATTCCGTTCTCCTACTCTGTCCTCCAGGTCTTCCAGGAGTTTATCAGAAGAAGATGTGGAGAGGGTAGTGCTGAGTCTCTTGAAGTCATCTGCCTTACCAAAATTGTTGTTGGCTCTGACCCAGTTGGTTCTGGAGCCACTTGAGTCCGTTAAGCCCCCTTCAGTCATTCCTCCTCTGAGCCATGCTGGCCTTTTGGAGATGGAGTGTTTGATACCACTGGTGGCACCCTTGGCTCCAGCTCCCCCTGTGTCTGTTTCGGAGCTGAGTTCCTCTCCTACACTCTCGGTGCCGTCCGTGGTGTCTAGGAGCCGAAGCTCCCAGGTCGGCCCCAACAGGGATGCCTGGAACCGAACCTCTTTGGTTCAGAGTCTTCCTCTCGGCATGTCGGCGAGGGTGAGTTCAGATCCTTTGTCTGTCTCAGAGCCGATGGCATCCTCGGTCTCCTCAGAGCCGGGGAGGTCTTTGGAGCCGGAGAGTTCAGCATTCAAGATGATGAGGAGTGTGCTGTCCCGATCTTCAGCTCCTACCAAGGGTATGGACACTCTTCCCTGTAAGGCACCTACTTCTGTCTCCGCTCCTACTCTCTCCATGGACAGCAGAGATCCTCAGCCTCAGGAGCCACCGGCCAGTGGCCCCCACTCTTCTGAGACCTCCCCGGAATATCCTTCTGAGGAGCCCCCATGGAAGAGAACATGTAAGAGGAAGCATGTAGATTCCCAGGATGAGTCTCTGACCTCTGACACTGACCTCAAGGAGTCAGAAGGGACCCCAAGTCGTCCTCTGATGATGTCTCCTTCGTAGATATCCTAGAAATTCTTAAACAGAGGTGCGGCTGGCCCACTGTCACCCCTTCTGAAGAGGAGGCAGTGTACCTGAAGGCTTTCGGGTCTCAACCTTCAGCCTTTTGAGTGTCTCCACCCATTGACGAACTGATGGAGCTAGTTAGTCGAAAGGTGTGGGATACTTCTGATGCCATGGAGCCAGTTCCCAGGAGACTGAATAAGTTTCTTTCTGCACCCCCAGAAACAGATTTTTTGTCTAAAGGTGTTCCCGTAGATGCCATGGTGGTGGTGGCAGCCACTAAGAAGTAGCTAGCAGAGACTACTTCTTCTGTTCAGCCACAAAATAGAGTCTTGAACAATGGACAGATACGGGAAGCATATCTTCTCTTCACTGGCATTTACCCTTAGATCGCTGAACTACCTTACACACTTCACGAGGCTTCAGAGAGATCTCCTTAAGGAGTTAGGAGATTCTCTATAAGGTACATGTACTGAGGGAGTCCCTGGCAAGGTGCCTGCCCAGATGTCAACCTTGAACTCTATCGTCAACTCGTCCATACGGCTTATTTCGTCTGCAGCCAGTGGAACGAGTAGAGCAGCGGGTTCAGGAATTTCCTTAAGACGTCATTCCTGGATGCGTTTGTGTAACTTTGCGGAACCGTTCAAGTCTACTTTTACCAATGCACCCTTTGACAGTTCCTCATTGTTTGGACCCAAGGTAAAGGACACCATCACCCAGTGCGAGCAAGAAGAAAAAACACCATCTGCCGTGGGAGTCCATTTTACTGTACACTCTAAACCATATCCTAAGGGTCAGAGGGGTGGTAAGATGTGGTTCAAGAAGTCCCAGATGTTTTTCCAGGATGCACAGGGTGACTCCTCCTTCAGAGGCAGAGGAGGAGGAGGAAATGGTAGATGTCACCCTAGAGGCAGGGGTGGTCCGCAAAACCAGGGAGATCACGATTTCTTTCGGGGACGTCCTTACCAACGCTTCTGATGTGGGGCCTGACCGTGCTTCTCTGGGGCCGGTCGGGGGTCACATTTCTTTGTATCCAGAAGCCTGGCTGGGTCTCGGTCAAGACAAGTGGGTACAAAGAATTATTACCAGAGGTTATGTCATACCCTTTTCTCTTCCACTTTTTGTTCCCAAGAGGATCCCGGATGTTCCACCCAATCTCAGGGATTGGGCAACTGTGGAAGTCAACAGGTTGCTGTCAAAAAGAGTCATCCAAACTGTCCCAGCAGACCAAATAGGATCCGGAACTTACTCCAGATTCTTTTTAGTGCCAAAACATACAGGGGACTGGAAGCCCATTTTGGACCTCAGCAGATTGAACAAATCAGCGAAGAAGGACAAGTTCCAGATGGTGACACTGCAGTCTGTACTTCCATTATCAGGGAAAGACAATTGGATGTGCTCAATAGATCTCCAAAACGCTTACTACCATATAAAAATGGATAGGGCATCAAGGAGTCATCTAAGCTTCTGGCTGGGAGCCAGTCATTACCAGTTTCGTGCTCTGCCCTTTGGTCTCACCACAGCTCCCAGGATGTTCACCAAGTCTATGGCGGTAGTGACAGCTCACCTGAGATGTCGAGGATTCCAGGTGTTTCCGTATCTGGATGACTGGCTCTTGACCGCCCCCACCAGGCATCTACTTCTTCAGACCAGGGACGCTGCCATCTGCCTTATTGCCCTCTCAGTCTGTGATTTTTATAAGCGCAGAGATAGACACAGTAGACATGTTGGCTCGTCTTCCTGTGGAAAGGGCACAGAATTTGGTTCTTCAAATTCAGCATCTTCTCCCCTTACGAAAGACCAAAGCCAAGACTATTCTACAGCTTTTAGTGACCATGGCCTCCACCATATTGCTATAGTGCCACTAGCCAGACTACACATGAGGATTCTTCAGTGGCTCCTGTCGTCCCAATGGTCCTTTCAGTACCTACCATTATCTCATCACATTCTGCTGACAGACTCTTGCAAGAAGAACCTCATTTGATGGACTCTACCCAATCAGTTAACCATGGGCTGTCCATTTGTTCCTCACCAACCCATTGCACTGTGACCACGGATGCCTCACAGATAGGGGGGGGGCATTATCTAGGCAGGACTGTCCAAGGCACATGGCAAGATCACGAGGCTCACCTGCATATCAGTGTTCTAGAGATGAGGGCGGTGTTCCTGGCATTGCAAGCACTTCACGACCTTCTGCCTCTGGGGACTATTGCAATACACTCAGACAACATGTTGGTAGTATGGTATATTAACAAACAAGGCAGAACCAGATCTTTCCCACTCTGTGGAGAGGCCAATTGAGTTTGGAAATGAGTGATATCTTCCCAGTGTTTTCAGGTGGCAATGCACATTCCAGGGACAATCAGCGTAATAGCCAACAAGCTCAGCCAGGCAATCCCGATGCCTCACGAGTGGTCTCTGAAACAAGAAACAACGGAACAGATTTTCCGCAGATGGGGACAGCCTTGTTCCGATCTCTTTGCCAGTCCAATCAATGCCAAGTGCAGCAGCTACTTCTCGGTCATCCCCCCTCTGGGGGAGTCACTAATATAAACGTGCTTGTTCATGATTGGTCCCTGGGTCTCCTTTATGCTTTTCCTCCCTTCCGTCTCATTCCCAAGGTTACTCAGAAAGTGAAACGGCTGGGAAGCAAACTGATCCTCATTGCTCCTTACTGGCTTTGTCAGGTTTGGTTCCCCTATCTTGGGCATCTTCTCCTAGACGATCCTTGGATTCTGGACCCAGTTCCAGACCTGTTGACTCACATGTCAGGTTCGCTTCACCCCTCCTTACACACCCTCAATTTGACAGCATGGCTGCTCCAGTTCCATCCCTAGTCATGCTTCATGACTTCTCACTCTCCGTGACTCATATCCTTACGTCTTCTCATAAACCTTCCACTAGGAGACTATATTCCAGTAAATGGAGAAGATTCTTTATCTAGGCGGAGAAAATGAATGTTGGTCCTTACACTGCCTCTATTCCAGTGGTTTTAGAATTCTTGTCTGAGCTTTTTCGCCAGGAATCTGCCGCTGCCACTATCAGAGTTAATTGGCAGCGATTTCAAATTTTCATCTAGGTTTTCAAGATTCTAATCTGATATCACATAGGCTGTGCAAAACGTTCCTTAAAGGTGCCACTTTAATATCCCCTTTGCAAGAACGTGTGGCCTCATGGGATTTAAATTTTGTGTTATCCAAATTGACTTCTCTGTCCTTTGAGCCTTCTTATTCATCCCCTTTGAAATTCCTATCTTGGAAGACTTTGTTTCTGGTGGCTATCACGTCTGCCAGATGGGTGTCAGAGTTGCAAGTATTGTCTGTGAAACCTCCTTACTTGATTTTTCACAAAGACAGGGTGACTCCTTCAGAGGCAGAGGAGGAGGAGAAAATGGTAGATGTCACCCTAGAGGCAGGGGCGGTCCGCAAAACCAGGGAGATCACTATTCCTTTCGGGGACGTCCTTACCAGCGCTTCTGATGTGGGGCCCGACTGTGCTTCTCTGGGGCCGGTCGGGGGTCGCATTTCTTTGTATCCAGAAGCCTGGCTGGGTCTCGCTCAAGACAAGTGGGTACAAAGAATTATTACCAGAGGTTATGTCATACCCTTTTCTCTTCCACTTTTTGTTCCCAAGAGGATCCCGGATGTTCCACCCAATCACAGGGATCAGGCAACTGTGGAGGTCAACAAGTTGCTGTCAAAAAGAGTCATCCAAACTGTCCTAGCAGACCAAATATGATCCGGAACTTACTCCAGATTCTTTTTAGTGCCAAAACGTACAGGGGACTGGAAGCCCATTTTGGACCTCAGCAAATTGAACAAATCAATGAAGAAGGACAAGTTCTAGATGGTGACACTGCAGTCTGTACTTCCGTTATCAGGGAAAGACATTTGGATGTGCTCAATAGATCTCCAAAATGCTTACTACCATATAAAAATGGACAAGGCATCAAGGAGTCATCTAAGCTTCTGGCTGGGAGCCAGTCATTACCAGTTTCGTGCTCTGCCCTTTGGTCTCACCACAGCTCCCAGGATGTTCACCAAGTGTATGGCGGTAGTGACAGCTCACCTGAGACGTCGAGGATTCCAGGTGTTTCCGTATCTGGATGACTGGCTCTTGACCACCCCCACCAGGCATCTACTTCTTCAGACCAGGGAAGCTACCATTCAGCTGTGTGCCCAGCTGGGAATTTCTATAAATTGGGAAAAATCTGCCTTATTGCCCTCTCATTCTGTGATTTTTAAAGGCAAAGAGATAGACACAGTAGACATGTTGGCTCATCTTCCTGTGGAAAGGGCACAGAATTTGGTTCTTCAAATTCAGCATCTTTCTCCCCTTACGAAAGACCAAAGCCAAGACTATTCTACAGCTTTTAGGGACCATGGCCTCCACCATATTGCTATAGTGCCACTAGCCAGACTACACATGAGGATTCTTCAGTGGCTTCTGTCGTCCCAATGGTCCTTTCAGTACCTACCGTTATCTCATCACATTCTGCTGACAGACTCTTGCAAGAAGAACCTCATTTGATGGACTCTACCCAATCAGTTAACCATGGGCACTCCATTTGTTCCTCACCAACCCGTTGCACTGTGACCACGGATGCCTCACAGATGGGGGGGGCATTATCTAGGCAGGACTGTCCAAGGCACATGGCAAGATCACGAGGCTCACCTGCATATCAATGTTCTAGAGATGAGGGCGGTGTTCCTGGCGTTGCAAGCACTTCACGACCTTCTGCCTCTGGGGACTATTGCAATACACTCAGACAACATGTTGGTAGTATGGTATATCAACAAACAAGGCAGAACCAGATCTTACCTACTCTGTCGAGAGGCCAGTCGAGTTTGGAAATGAGTGATATCTTCCCAGTGTTTTCAGGTGGCAACACACATTCCAGGGACAACCAACGTAATAGCCAACAAGCTCAGCCAGGCAATCCTGATGCCTCATGAGTGGTCTCTGAAACAAGAAACAACGGAACAGATTTTCCGCAGATGGGGACAGCCTTGTTGTGATCTCTTTGCCAGTCCAATCAATGCCAAATGCAGCAGCTACTTCTCTGTCATCCCCCCTCTGGGGGAGTCGCTAATAAACGTGCTTGTTTATGATTGGTCCCTGGGTCTCCTTTATGCTTTTCCTCCCTTCCGTCTTATTCCCAAGGTTATTCAGAAAGCAAAGTGACTGGGAAGCAAACTGATCCTCATTGCTCCTTACTGGCCTCGTCAGGTTTGTTTCCCCTATCTCGGGCATCTTCTCCTAGACGATCCTTGGATTCTGGATCCAGTTCCAGACCTGTTGACTCACATGTCAGGTTTGCTTCACCCCTCCTTACACACCCTCAATTTGACAGCATGGCTGCTCCAGTTCCATCACTAGTCAGGCTTCATGACTTCTCACCCTCTATGACTCATATCCTTACGTCTTCTCATAAACCTTCCAGTAGGAGACTATATTCCAGTAAATGGAGAAGATTCTTTATCTGGGCGGAGAAAATGAATGTTGATCCTTACACTGCCTCCATTCCAGTGGTTTGGGAATTCTTGTCTGAGCTTTTTTGCCAGGAATCTGCTGCTGCCACTATCAGAGTTAATTGGCAGCGATTTCAAATTTTCATCTAGGTTTTCAAGATTCTAATCTGATATCACATAGGCTGTGCAAAACTTTCCTTAAAGGTGCCACTTTAATATCCCCCTTGCAAGAACCTGTGGCCTCATGGGATTTAAATTTTGTGTTATCCAAATTAACTTCTCTGCCCTTAGAGCCTTCTCATTCATCCCCTTTGAAATTCCTATCTTGGAAGACTTTGTTTCTGGTGGCTATCACGTCTGCCAGATGGGTGTCAGAGTTGCAAGTATTGTCTGTGAAACCTCCTTACTTGATTTTTCACAAAGACAGGGTGTCCCTTCATACAAATCCTTCTTTTGTCCCCAAGGTCTGTTCCCATGCCACCTTGAATCAATCCATAGAACTTTCTGTGTTCTTTCCAAATCATTTCAACACAGCTGAATACAGGTTTCATCAGCTGGATATCCATAGACAATTATGTTTTTATTTGCACCAAACTAAGGAAATCGGATCAATTATTTATTTCCTTTTCCAAATCCAGGTCAGGCTTACCAGTTTCCAAAGTAACACTCTCAAATTGGATTTCTAGCTGTATAGCTTACGTTTACAACTCTGAGGGTAGACCTTTACCCTTTAAAATCAAGGCTCATTCTACCAGAACTCCATCTACGTCTGCAGCCTTTCAAGCCAGGGTCCCACTTGATAATATTTGTGCAGCAGCAACGTGAGCTACCCCTCACACTTTTATTACTCATTACAAATTGGATTTAACCTCCAGGGGTAGAGCATCATTTGGTTGCGCGGTACTCAGGAGTATGTTTCCTTGAGCCACCCAAGAATAAGGCGCTAGGGACGCTGTCCCATATGTAAGAATGAAGGCGAGGTAGGACTACAGAACATATAGAAGTTATGTACTCACCATAACTTCCATGTTTGTAGTCCATCTTGCCCTTCATTCTTATGAACCCACCCTCCTACTCCCATCCTGGAAGTACCTGGAGACAGAAAAATACTACCTTTTTTTTATGGAGACCTTTTAGTATTGGCTTTCTTCTGTATATTTGTTATTATCTCTCCTAGTTAGCAGCAAACAAGATCTGGGGATTGTACTGGTGCACCATGGGATACCTTCCTAGCCACACGAGACAACTAGAAGACTTCCGGCTTGTAAATAGGCCGAGTCGGAGCCAAGGATTTGCTCCGACCCCATATGTAAGAATGAAGGGTGGGATGCACTACAAACATGGAACATTATGGTGAGTACATAAATTATTTTTTTTTCTATCAGTTTAAAAGTAGTGTAAAGTAACTGAAAACTTTTTTGTGGATAAACTGTTTATTTTTTTTTCTTTTTTGTTGTTGGCATAGTGTTTTAAATTGCTTTTTACTGTAATTTTCTGTCAAAAAGTAATTTTTGTGGACTGATGGTGTTTACCAGCAATTGCTGCAAATTTTCCCCAGGAAAGAGACATCATGAAACAGAATACCAGTCCCATGATTAGTCCTTCTAGCCACAAAAAGAAGCCAGCAGATGTTGCCACTATTCAGGATAGCAATTTGCCTCAGCCACAGGTTGGTGAATCTGCTCGCCCATTTGTTGTACCTCAGACCCCTTTGGTGTAGCACTTAAAGCCACTATAGAGCAGGGGTAAGCCACATCCTCTGTGACTGTTTGGGTCCCCTCAGTGGCAAGGGAAAGCCACTGTTATCAGTCCTGGTAGAGAAAACAGGGAAGGTTTCCCTGTTTTTTTCAGAATGCTGTGCCGATCCCTGGGGAAGCAGCTGCTGCCATTAGTAACATAGTTGGCCCCTTTTTTCCTGTGAAAAAGAAACAGAAAACCTAAGGCGTATCTATTAGTCCTCAAATTTATTTAGATAGGACATCATATCTGATGGAGCAGCCAGTAGCAAAAGGCTGTAAAAGCATCTCTCTCTGTTTTTATTTATTTTATAAAGAATCAAACTGAGTTTTACATATATATATATATATATATATATATATATATATATATATATATATATATATATATATATATATATACACACATACATATATATATATATATATATATATATACACACATACACATTTTTTTTGAAGTTCTGAAAGTTTTTGTGCATCCAACAACAAGATCTGGATATTTTGATTACTAGCGTTCACCTTGCTTTTGTTGTCTCTGGTTCATTTTCCAGAATGTACACCTATTCCTCCTATTCTGTCTGTTTTCGAGGCTGTGTTTGTTACTGCTTACAGTTTTTCTGCTAGTCAGCAATCTACCCCTAAAAAGACAAATAGGATGTATGAAGTTCCTCAGTCTTTTAAACATTTCTGCACTATTTCCAGTCTCAACAAAATTCAGGTAAACAGATGTTTAAGAAGAAATGGCAAGGGCATTCCAAAAAAAAGTCTTGAACCTCCCAAAAACCAAAGACAGTTCAACAAGTCTGAATTACTTTTCAAGAGACCTTGTGACCCTGTCCCCTTCTTTCTTCAAGAAATTCAAATATCCATTTTTCTCTCTGGCAACAGATTGTTTCAGGCAAATAGGTTTTGAAAATCATTCATCAGGGTTACAGATGACAGTGGGGGAAATTCATCCTTTCCAGATGGTGATTCCTCATCCTCCAGATCAGACTCTGTTTCCACCTGTTCCTCATCATGTGCTGCCAAAGGAGTGAAAGAACCATTTCCTCCTTCCTAGGTGGGAAAGGGTTTTATTCAAGGATGTTTCTGGTGCCAAAGAAAGAAAATGCTTGGAGACCAGTTCTTGATCTTTCTTTTCTATACCGGTTTGTGATAGTGCCAAAATTCAAAATGATGACACTTCAAAATTTGTTACCTCTTCTTCCTTTTCCAACTTTCCTGGTAACACTAGACTTAAAAGATTCTAATAATCACACTCCTATTCATTCAGACTTCAGATGTTTCTTAAAGTTTTTTGAATTTTGATCATATTACCATTTTTCAGCCTTACTGTTTGACTCCAGTTATAGCTCATTACAGGCTACAGAGTATCCCCATTTTTCCATATTTAGACAGCTTGATTATCTTTGTAGAGTCTTTTTCAAATTGTCAGGATTCTCTCTCTTGGGTGAGAGATCTCTTGCACAAGCTAGGATTCCAAGAGAACATTCAAAAGTCTTTCTTGACTCCTCACACAGGGTTGTATTCCTAGAATATCAGACACCTCAGTTCAAAGAACTTTTCTTCCACTGGAAAGATAGATCTTTACTTAGCTCTGTTTATAAGGTTTTCCACTCAGACTTTAGTCATTGTAAAGGAATACCTCAGGATTTCAGGTCTCATGGCATCTGTAATTCTCATGATGCCCTGGTAAGACTCAACATGAAAAGAATAGAGTGATATCTGAAATTTCTTTGGTCCCAGCTTCAACACCCTTTATCTTTTCAAATCGCAGTGCTGGGGTTTGTCAGAAGAGAGATCCTTTGGTGGAGACAATAGATATCCTTAAATCTGGGTCTCCCTTCTTCCTTGCTCCAAAGCAGTCAGTCACCACAGACACTTCAGATTGTTCTTGGGGAGCACTTTCATGAGGGATAAAAGTATGGGGATGAGGGACGCCAAGGACAGATGCAAGCACATGAATATCAAGGAGATGGTTGCCGTTATCAAGGCACTCAACTCTTTGAACCATCTTTGGTCTCAGGGACCTCTTCAAGTGATTACAGACTATACCACACTCATGCGGTACACCAACAAGCAGGGACAACCACATCGTACCCCCTTTGCAGACTATCCATGTTTGCTTGGGATATAGCTTCACCATACAGTCTCACTCTTCGGACTCTTACATTCTACCATGGCAGGGAAGCTGAGCAAGACCAGGGCAGATGCTCACAAATGGAAATTAAATAAGGGGGCCTTACAAGATTTGATCCATCTGTAGGGTGTTCCTCAAACAGACCTCTTTGCCTCCACTCTGAACAATCAACTGGCAAGATTCTATTCAAGTACTCCATGGAAGAAGGCCTGAGAGACTGATGCCTTTTCTTATCCTTGGGCAGGAATGTTCCTGTATGCATTTCCACCCTTTCCATGAATATCCAGGGTACTTCTAAAGATTCAGAAGGGATCCCCCCAGGATCATTGTGGTGACTCCCTTCTGACCCAGTGAAACATGGTTCTCCCTTCTTTTGGAAATGACCAGGGTCAATAACCACAAACTTCCTCACATACTAGATCTAGTCACACAAGAATAAGGGTGTTTGACATACCCTGACATCCGTCATGTTAACTGACTGCTTTGATGACAGGGTCTTAATTCCCTTTAGGCACCTGTTTACTGAGGATGTGCAGCAAGTACTAATGAAGGGGAGAAAGCCTGCTACTAGAAGATCATATATTAGCAAATGGAAAAGGTTTTCTAGTTTGTGCCAGCAACATAACTAGCACCCATTCCTCTATCACGGTTCATTTAATGGCCATTTCAGCATTTCTGCACATGTGTCCTCCTCTTTCAATGCAGTCTGTTGCCAAAATGTTTTTTAAGGGGTTTTGCATAAGAAGCCTCCAAGAAAACCAGTGGCCCCTTCTTGGGGTCTTAATTATGTGTTATAGAAGGTAACATTTGCTCTCTTTGAACTTGCTAATCTGGCTGACTTGAGGTTCTTAACATGGAAGACAGTTTTACTAATTGCTCTGACCTCTGAAAGAAGAGTATTTGAGTTGTAAGCTCTTATGGTGAGTCAACCCTATCTCATTGTCTAAAGGGACAGGGTTTCTTGGAGAACTAATCCTTCTTTAATGCCTAAATAAGTAAATTAGCCAAACTTTCCATCTTCAGGTTTTCTGTACTTAACCTAAAATGAGGGAGAAAGAATACTCCATACCTTGGATGTCCGCAGACAACTCAGGTACTATCATGTCAGAACCAAAGCTTTCAGATCTTTGGATCAGTTTGTAATTTCTTGTGAAGGTAAGAAGAGACAAGCTGTGTCAAAACAGACTATTTCCATATGGTTGTCTAAGACTGTTACCTTTTGTTATACTCACCATAACAAAACTATTTCAAGCAAGGTGGAACTGTTCTAGAAGCTGCCACTTGGTCAGCTGTAAATACTTTTACAAAGCACTATAATCTTGATTTGTTCAATATGTCCAGATCAAGCTTTGCTAGAACCATTCTCCAGGGACTCCTGGACTCTTCTCCTTCCACCTCCCAAATGTAGTTAGCTGTGGTAATCTACCCATATAACTAATTCTACTGCAGCAGCGATCATTATGAAGAATATAGTACAGTTATATAAGTTCAACTTACTATAATAGTAGATGTTTAAATTATCCTTCTTTTTGTTTTTGGTGTGTTTCGGCTGTGTGTGGTTTGCCAGCCGAAACCAGTCTGAGCTATTTTTGATGCTGTTTTCATAATAAATTATATTTTTTCACTGGATCCTATTTGGTTGTTGGCTTCTCATTGTGGACATGGTTTGTGGCTGTTGCCGGGCAACTTTCCTACGTGCAGGAGCTATTTTTTGATTGGCATACTTTGTTCTCCTTCCTGCTGGGGGCTTTGGATCCGGTGCTGGCTGCATGATTAATCTGCAGCCCTTAAAAAATCCTTTTCGTGTGGATTTACGTTCCTATTTTTGGTATTATTTTTGTTTTTGAATGCCATTGGGGTTGTCGTTGTACCCAATAATTCAGTGTTTGACTGTTTGGGGTTTTCAAGTGTTCAAGTGTTCTTTTCGGCTTTGCTCATATGAGTATGTCGTATAATTGGTTTACTGTTTTGAACAACTGAATCAAGACTTCAGTACTCTTCTTTTGAGCTTAAAGCTGTCACAATTGGGCCATTCATCTACAATAGCAGTCGAGAAGTACTGGTGGGGGTCCTATTTACGACGTGGATTTCATTTTTCTTTTTGGTTTTGTTTATCCAGCAAGTCGCATATGTGAGCTTGGCGTCTGCCATTACCGACAGCTACGCATATTGGATCTACGCACATTTTGCTTGTATTGGTAGTTATTTACCTTTTTTTCCTTTTGGGAACTGCCACGTGGTTTGCTTGATAATTGAGCTATACATCTTCAGTTTTGCTACGAGTGACTTGTGTTTTCAATCAAGGTACTCCTTATCCAATGTTTAGACATTTTATTTAGGTTGTGATTCACAATATGAACAATCGACATCTTGCGTTATACATTAGCGCAAACAGTTGGTAACTGGTTTGGCATTTGCTCTAAACATCTACAGTTCTGTGGTTCGAACGAACTTATGATCATTTTTTGGGCAGTTAATTGAAATTGCTATGTGGTTTGCCTAGCAATACATGATACTATCTCCATCTTTTTGGGCTAGGAATCCATCTCATTATACAAGGTACTGTGTAACTTTCATTTGTTTATTTTATCCAGCCATTTGCCTTTGTTTCTTTGGAAACGCAGATACTTTTTTGGCCCCACATTCAAAGCAATTATTGATGTCAGCTTTGGGTCCATAGGACTTTAGGGAATTTGTTCAACACGTTTTTTCTCCTTCATTGAACACCAGCGGCTTTGGACAGATCTTTTGCGGATGTATGGACTTGCCTATAATTCTGTAGTTCATAACTTAATGTTTTTTGTTCACTAAATTGCTTGTCTCTATTATGGAGGCTAAGTTTTACTGTGTCTCATGATTTTGTGATTTTGTGATACTGATAAGCATTTGCCAGTTAAACACAACTATTTATTCATTTCAGCTTTGTAGACTAGATACTAGAATCAACGTACTGATTCATTTGATCTTTTTTGTTATTGTGATATGATTATTTTTTGATTCACATTATACTTGACACTTCATGTATAATTGATGCTGGTCGTTTATTCTAGCTACTTACAGTATTGTCTGACTTTACACTGATTTATGTTCAGCCCATAGGGGGCCATTAATGACTTGGGTGTTGCTTACTTATATCGTTGGGCATCACCTTCAATCTAAATAGAACAATCAGTATTAGATGACTATTTTTAATACCCAATGATTATATGAATAATTAGAACTTTGTATATCCTTATGGTTTATTATCAGTGTGCATGTACTATTTGGTCAGACTACTGGTTTATCAAAAGTGTTTGTACTAGCATATTACTAGATTGCATTGGTAGATGCTTTATTTAGTATCATTACCTGGGTTTGGGTTTGTCTGGAAATCATTGGGTCTATGTGGGAAGTTACACATTTTTGTGTCTTTCATTAGATATAGTTTTCAATATTGTTGAATATTATTTTTTCTGGATCAGTTTTTTCCTTATCCAGTGAATTACACAGGCCCAGATATATAACAAGTTTTATTGTGTCCAACTGTCATTTATGGACGTTCATTGTAAGCAACCCAATTGATGTACTATACCAGGTATTATTTGTAATCTAGATCAGGGCTGTTTTTTGGAATCGTCAGAGTTGGATTCAGGATTTTTCTTAATATCATCCATTCTCTCAATTTTGGTGACATCATTTTTTATATCATATATATATTTTTTGATACATTTTGGACATCATTGCACAGTCCGTTTCGATATTCAGATTATATATTTAATTTGGTTGATCAGTGGGAACGTAGCATTATTAGACAGGGATTTGTTGTCTATCATAGCTACTATTGTTCCTTATTTTTGATGTGGCATATTTTTTATATAGCCATTATTGTCATTTGACCAAAATATATACAATGGATCTTCTCAATTTGGTTTCAGGGCTTTCTGCGGACAGAGCAGATTTAAGTGCATTTGGTGTTGGCCTAGGGCCAAGTGGTAACAATTCTAATGACCCCTTAGTACCTGAAACAACATGCAGTTTGGCTTTTGATAACTTATATAAACATTTAAAGTTGTTAAGATCTAACATCTGGCATTCCAAACTTTTTAAAGCCTATATCGTGAAAGGCATTACACCAAGGGGTCTTAGAATTAGAATCCAACCACATGTAGGGCAGGTTGATGAAGAACTTAACCAGGAATGGTCCAAAATCCAGCAGCATGCCACCATGTCATTTGTTGAAGCTTTGGACAAATATTATGATAGAATAATTGATTCAGAAATAAATATGGTTACGGATTTGTGCAATGATGTGAAAAAATTTGAAGGTGAAATATTTTTTAAGAAAAACCTCAACACAGTTACTCATGATCTCACCACTCTTGAAGAGCAGTTGAAATCTAAGAAAATAAAGAAATTCAAACGTGATGTAAATGATTATCAAGGATCCAATCCTTTCAGTTTTCCATCCAAACAAGTCAGTTTTAACCCTTACCCGGGTAAAACACCTAGAAGGAAGAGACCCAGATCGATTTTACGGAACAAAAATAATACAGATGGCTCATCCACTGATCTGTCTTCATTTACAGACAGTGACATGCAGCCAGCATTGGATCTCCCAAACCCCAAAAGAATACAGGGTTTTACCCCTTTAGGGGGAAGTATAAGCGTGGAGGCAGGAAACACAAAAAGAGTAGAGGATATTCAAGGTCTGTTACAAATGGTAACACAGAAGTAAGCATTGATAATTCAAATGTTCTTAACTTGTCTGATTTCACCTTGTCATCAATACAGTTGGCCGTTCTCAATAAAGGCTTACATTTCATCCCTGGTTTTGTTACTTCTGAAGATCATTTGGTTCAGGACGTTTTGTCTTTTTGTAGAAGTGTAAATTTGAAATTACAGTTTGGGGATAGGGATACAAGTTATGATCAAAACAAATTTATTTATCATAAATCCAAGTATCTTCCACCAATGCATCCTGTTGTACATTTATTTCAGAATATGATTCTCAAAGATCTACACTTTTATAGTTCGGAGACTCGTTTTAAATCTAACAATTTATCACTTAGGGAGAAACAAGCCATTGAGGAATTACAACAAAACAAGGATCTGGTGTTTATCTCAGCAGACAAGGGCGGGGCTGTAGTGGTCATGAATTGGTCGGACTATGACAAGGAGGCAATGAGACAACTATCAAACAAAAGACACTATGCTGAAATGTGTCTGAATCCTACGCTTAGATTCAAGCAACAGATTGATGAATTCATGACCATTGCTAGGGATACTGGCCTCATAACCAGTTCCACTTTATAACAATTGACAATCAAGGACCCTATTAATCATTACATCTACTTCCTTCCTAAAATTCACAAAGACCCTGTACATCCACCAGGCAGACCCATTGTTTCTGGTAGGGGTTACCTTACTGAACCATTATCCTTGTTTCTGACCAGACACCTCAAGCCTTTGTTGATCCATGTTCGTTCTCGACTACAAGATACAACAGATTTTTTACAGATTATATCTGAGGCACAATTGGAATTTGGTTGGTTGATGTGCACATTGGATGTCAGTTCCTTGTACACAAATATACCACATTCAGCAGGATTGGAGGCTTTATCTTATTGGCTTAAGATTGCCCGCATTTATGAAGAGGATTTCAATTCCTTTCTTGTTGGCTTGGCAGAACTTGTTCTAACCAGCAATGTCTTTTTCTACCAAGACATTTGTTTTTGGCAAATCAAAGGTACAGCAATGGGAGCATCTTTTGCTCCCATTTATGCTGACCTTTTTATGGCATACATAGAGGAACATATTATTTACAACACTAGTCACAACATCTTTTTGCCAGAAATCGATATTTGGAGGCGGTATTTGGATGATTGCTGGATGGTGTGGAGGGCTGATGTTGAATATTTAACTGAATTTGTTTCATATTTGAATGATAATATATGGGGCATAGAGTTTACTGTCAATTATCATGCGGAAACAATTACGTTTCTTGATGTCCTGATTACTAGACAACAAGATCATACCCTTAGTACTCAGGTATTCAGAAAATATCCTGAATATAACACAGTCCTTCACGCCTCCAGTTTTCATCCACCGCATATTGCCAAAAGCATACCTAAGTCACAATTTATACGTTTAAAACGTATATGTTCCCAGCAGGATGTCTTTGAGAAAGACAGATGCGATTTAATCAGTAGATTTCGTGACAGGGGCTATCCCATGGGACACGTTCTCGCTGCTAGCAATTGGGTAAATTCTTTATCTAGGGAGGATTTTCTCCAATATAAAGCCAAAGATCAGAGGACTGTGCAGCCATTAAGGTTTGTTACAACTTATGCTAGAAATTCAAATTTACTTATAGACAGTGTTCAGAAAAACTGGAACATTTTGTCCAACATTCCTGAATTATCAGATGTATTACCTGAAAAATGTTTATTTTCATTTCGGAAAGGTAAAAACTTGGCTTCATATTTCAATCATTATAAACACACACACTTTTTTTAGTAGCACTGATTCAGTACAAACAACTTTGACTGGTGAAAAGTTAGTGGGTTGTTTCCCATGTGGTCACTGTAGTAATTGTGACAAAATCTTTAAATCAAAGGAATTTACAAGCAGGAATTTTTCCAAAGTTTATAAACTATCATTTTTTTGCAAATTGTAGTAGTGAATGGTTAATTTATCTGGCAACATGAGTAAAAATGGATGCTATGATGAAATGATGATAGATATCATGTTATATTGCAGGAATGTATCACTGAGGTTAATGTATGGCAATAGTAATGAGAAGGGGCTTCCTCTTGGAAAACCGAGTGGCTTTGTTCCTCAATTAACACCGAGTTTGAATTTGTTTGTCAGTGCATGTGAGAAAGACATGATAGATTACTATAAGGAAGCGGATTTTAAGAAATATTATAATCTATCAGTTGAACAAAGGACAGCATTAAAAGATCTTATTGCCAACAAGGATATTGTGATAAAAAAAGCAGACAAGGGAGGTGCTGTTGTCCTTTTGGACACTGCATGGTATAATAACAAATTGAATGAGTTATTACAAGACAGTAATACTTATATACTTATAAATCCCTTGACTGTAAAAAATATTATAGACAGGGTGAATATTCAATTGAATGCTCTTTTTTATGATATGAAAATATCTGAGGAAACTTATCAGTTTCTTAAAATAGAGAAACCAGTTACTCCCATCTTCAAAGCATTACCGAAGATACATAAGTCCATCCTGAACCCACCCCTTCGACCGATAGTATCTGGGAGGGGGTGGGTTACAGAGAATGTGTCAATATGGGTGGAATACACACTAAAACCCTATTTAGATCAAATGGATAATGTATTGAAAGATACAGCACATTTTTTAAGGCTCCTAGGTGAGTTGAACAAATCTTACAGTAAGAACTTATTGATGGTAACTATGGATATTCAAAGTTTATTTACTGTGATTGACAACAAGTTTGGCATTGATAGTGTAGAAATGCTCTTGGGCAACCTAGGAGTCAGTGATGACAAGTTATCTCTTATTATATCGTTGCTAAGTATTGTTTTGGAAAACAATGTTTTTCTGGGAGGTAACAGCATATATAGACAAGCGCAGGGGGTAGCCATGGGAACCCCCTGCGCTAATACGTATGCAAATTTGGTCCTCTCACAATGGGAGAGAACACATGTCATTAATAATGAGGAGTGGAGACATCACCTGCAGTTATATCTACGTTTTGTAGATGATATTTTTCTTTTGTGGGATGGGACAGAGGAAGAATTAGGTGAATTTATCAATTATTTACATTCTACCACGGCATTTTTTAGATTTTCCATCAATATGTCACGCAGCTCTGTAGATTTTTTAGATGTATGTGTAGAACAGGACACAAAAGGTTTTAGATCAAAGCTACATAAAAAAGATTGCTGGAAAAATTCGCTTTTGGCATTTGATAGCATGCATCCTAGGTATACGTACCGCAATATAGTACAGGGACAGGTGAGCAGGGTTTCCAGGTTATGTCTTTTAGAATCAGATTTTGAAGAGGAAACAGCCAAACTCAAGGAGAATTTCAATGACAGAGGCTATAAGCATAACTTGGTGAATAAGGCTGTGGAAAGAGGTAGATCCAAGCGATGCAGTGATTATAAGCCCTGGATTTCAAGAACTTCTGAAAGGGATGAGATTAAAAAGAGTAATGAAAGCTCTTGCAAAGGTCCACAGGTGATGTTAAATTACAGTAGTAATACCAGTGACATCTGTAATATAGTGAGAAAAAACTGGAATATCCTGACGAGTGATAATGTATTGGGGGGTATAGTGGGATCCCAACCCACTTTTAGATACAGAAGGAATAAAAACTTAAAGGATTTATTATGTAAGGAACCTTCTATGTCCAGTACACCATATGCTTTACCACATTCAACAGGAACGAATAGTTGTGGCTCATGTAAAGCTTGTCCCTACATAAACAAAGATACTGTTTTCACACATCCTATCACCCATAAAGTGTTCCACTTTAAAGGAAGAGCAACCTGCCGTACAACCAATATAGTATACCTAGCAGAATGTTGTCAATGCCAAGGTTTTTATGTAGGCAAGACAAATAGCATGTTTAAAATAAGGATCCTTCAGCATCTTTCCAGTATCAGAAATAATGATGAAAGAAATGCACTATGTAAGCATGTGACTTCATTTCCTACACATACATTTAAATTTAGGGTCATAGTAAATGTTAGACCCAGCACTAGGGGGGGTGATATCATGCTTCAAACAGAAACAATAGAAACTAAATGGATTGCTAATTTAATGGCCAATAGGAAGCCTGGATTGAATGAATTCATACCTATTAAGCCTATTTTGAAAAATAGGCGGGTATTTCACTGAATGTGTTAGTCATTTTATTGAATGTGATTGGCTTTTATTATGTATATAAGCAAACCATCTCATTCGTTTTATTTATCTGAAGAAGGGTCATCCCGAAAGCGCTTATCTTGTGATTTTAAGAATAAAGAAGATTTTTAAGCTGTCAGCAGTGTCCAACCTTGCTTTGTTTTCTTCATATTTTACCTGCTCAGGTTGGACTTTGGCGTTTTACTGGATACTTATACATTTATTATTCTTTATAAACATACCACCAAACATCACACTGCTAAATTTTCTTTTATGATTATTGACTTAATTAAGGGTACAAGATTTAATAAAACAGGATGGCATTCATTGTTAGATTCCAAGGAAAAGAAATGGGTTACTAAGTTAGGTGCTTTGTTTGCACCTGGACTAAATGAGCAATTCTAATTGAACCAATAGGACGTGATCTTGTCACTATTTAAATGCATCATTTTAGTTTTTTTTTTTATTGTCACTGAAGAAGGCTGTGTGTGGTTTGCCAGCCGAAACCGGTCTGAGCTATTTTTGATGCTGTTTTCATAATAGATTATATTTTTTCACTGGATCCTGTTTGGTTGCTGGCTTCTCGTTGTGGACATGGTTTGTGGCTGTTGCCGGGCAACTCTCCTACGTGCAGGAGCTATTTTTTGATTGGCGTATTTTTTATGCCAAGATGTAGACTTTTATTTTTTGGAGTTCCTTGCATTGTCCTGTCAGGGCTCAGACTCCCCTCTCTCTGTCTCTCTCTGCTGCCAGGAATGCCCTGAAAAGGCTTCACTCCCAAACTTGTCTTTTACTCAGCTCATCTTGAGCTGCCTGACAATTTGAGTGCCTTGAAGGTGCTCTGAAGCTTTAGATGCTGGCTGACTGTTATATTGTTGGTGGGCTATAACCTATCAAGCTAAGGCTACTGCAGCAGTGATCATTCGAATATATATTGTTAAGGTAAGTTCAACTTACACAACTGAACTTTCCCCAGGGTAGACGACTTCCTAAAGGATACAGTATAGCATTTTTGTGGCATTTAGTTTCAGTCCATGATTTTGGCACCAATTATTTATTTGGGATAAACTTTCCTGCAGGATAGCGAAGTCATTTGGAGACTCAAAGACTGTTCCTAGCTCGCAACTATCTGCAAATGTAGTCAGCCAGAGCCCTTTAGTATTGGCTTTTTCTTCAGAGAGGTAAATGCCTAACAGGAGAATTCCCAGCACAAAACCCTGTGGACTCCTAGGTGAAAGTATAAATGCATTCCAAGCCCCACCCCAAGCTGAAAGTGGTAACTACGCCAAAGCTTACACTTTGATCACTTGCATAAGTGTATAAATTCGGCTGCACCAAATGGAATCAAAGCCAAAGCCCCAAGTAAAATCAGGCTGCCATGCTGGACTTCCAGCATCAACAAACTCTACAATAAATGCAAAAATCTTCTGTCCAAGAAAACAAAGACAAGGATCGATCCAACAATGGAAAAGTACCTTCCTTAACAGGCAAATAAGACAACTTGTCAAATCCTCCAAGAGCTCCTTTGAGAGAAACCTAGCAAGTACAGCCAAGGCTAACCATAAGGCCTTTTACAGCTATGTAGATAACCTAAAGGGTAGTACCCAAGCATGTGCAGAAATGCTGGTCAACAGTATCACACACACTGACCCCAGTGAGAAAGCGAACCTGCTAGCGGATAAGTTTAGAGAAAATTTCACTGCCTTATCCCCTCCTAACTTACAACAACCCCCCCCCCACCTTACATATCTGAAGAACAGGTCCTCAAAGCCCTGACCAAGGCAAAGAACATGGCCTCTATGGGACTAGATGACATCCCAGGCTGTCCTCCAAACAGGCTAAAACATGAACTAGCATCACCAAGTTAGTACCCTTTTCAGTCACAACTTAACCACAGGCTTTGTTCTTGTGGAATGGAGAACAACTGTAGTTATTTCCCTCCACAAATGTAGCCTACCAACAGATCCCAGGAATTACAGACTCATAAGCCTGGCCAGGCTCATCTGTAAGGCCATGGAACTTATTATTATGGAGCTCATAAATAAAGACATAGGTGACCTTCATACTCTGGATCCTACCCAGTTCAGCTTCATGAAGGGCAGATCCTGCCTGTTATATCTGGTAGATTTCTGTGAAAGTGTGACCAGAACCATTGATGAGGGCCTGTCTGTGCACACAGCATACCTCGACTTGGCAAAGGCTTTCGTCACAATCCCACATTCAGGCATTACCAATAAACTAAGCAAACTGAATGTAAACCCCTTTATTGTAAGATGGAAAGATGTAAGAAAAAATCTTGAGCTGCTCTTACATAACTGTCTTCTACCATAATACCTTAATTTGCTGTTCTGTGTGCTTTTAAGTGTTTAAGTGCTCTTATTTGATTTTTCATAAACTTGTTTTTGTCATTTTTAACTTATCTGCATTTATTTAAACTGTATTTGCCTTAATATTGCTACACATTCAAGTGTGCTAGCTTGTACTGCATTTAAAGTGTTTTTGCTACTGTAATTACCTAATTCTTTCTAATACAGAGAGAATTTTTGAGAAAGCCAATCCACTCAACTAAAAAAAAAAAAAATATATATATATATATATATATATATATATATATATATATATATAAACTCCACGCTTATTTTCTGCCTTTCCTGTAAGTAGTCTAATCCAGATACAGATTTGCTGTATCCAGGACTGTTTGTAAGCTTCTGTGCCCCCAAGCCTTTCTGTGTTGGAGGGAATACTTCTAGCTTAACAGTGGGGGTGGTAAGCACTAGGTAGCCTATCTACGACAAGAGCCAGATACAGATTCTTAGTTTTATCCGTGCTCAGTACTTGTTCAGAACTTGTTGTAAGTGCTAAATAAACTACAAATTACTACAGCACTCACTCTTCCTCATTACCTAGAGGAAAACAGTTTTGGTACTCACTTTCCTCACTTGTCTAGAGGAAAATATTTTTTGTATTCTGGCATGTGCAAGGGTCAGCTCCCAGTGTTCTCTCCTGTCTATCTGATGAATCTGGGCATCTTGGGGCAATGTAGCAATTGCCTCATGTACACAGACAACCCTCTCCCCCTACCACCCAACACTACAACCAGTGAGAGATGCACTTATCTAACCAAACTGGGGGTAAAGCTCTCTCCAACCAAGACTGAACTTGATAGTCAAGAGGAGAAGGTAAACACTTGCACCATACCACACTCATCACATAGTCCCACTAAACCTACACCACCAAAATCCACACATAGAAACACAAAAACATTCACAGAGGCTCTCAATAATAATCTGCTCAAGCAACGGAGACCTCCAAAGCAGAAACGCAAGCAACCTCCCACCACCAACACAACCCAAATGACACATAGCCCACAGACTCAGTGTGTCACTCAACCACAGTCCATAAGGCAAAACAGTGTGCCCAACACACTAGTCATAGGTGACTCTATAGTCAGGCACACTGATGTCCCACTCACCAGGCTAAACAAGGAGAAGGTCACTGTCAGCTGCCTGTCGGGTGCCAGAATCCGCCACATAACCCATGCACTCAGGTCACTCCACAAGTACAAATATGACTCTGTGGTTGTCCATGTTAGTGTGAATGACTTACCTTCCTGGACTACATGAAAAGAGACATAGAAGAACTCTCCGATCTTGTACCCGGGCAGGTATGACCCTAGCCCTGAGTAGCATCCTGCCATCACCCAGAATGATATTGCAGTACAAGGACAAAATGATTGAATTCAACAATTGGCAAAGCTTCTGGTGTCATTCTAATGGGATCCAGTATCTGTCTGCCTGGGATGACATGGTCGACAGACCACGATGCTTTGCCAGAAATGGCCTGCACCTGTCACCCCTGGGATTCCGGATACCAGCAAAGGCTCTTGCCGCCCCTATAGTGCCTTTTTTAGGCAAGGTTCAAATGACAAATTCACCACCATAACAGGAACAGGCAAGCAAAAACTGAGGGTAATGCTACTCAATGCTAAAAGTCTAAATCTCAAAATGCACTCGCTCGAGGCACTCCTTAAAATGGAGAACATCGATGTCTGTGCAGTCACTGAGACCTGGTTCAAGGCTCCAGAGAGCACCCCTGCATTACCAGGCTATAACTCATACCACACTTTTCGGCCATCTAACCTGGACCGGAAGACCAAAGGCAGAGGTGTGTCCATATTCATTAAGGATATCCACACTTCCAGGCTAGTTGCTCAGCATAATGCAGCCGAGGTTATCCAAGTGCAACTAACTCTGGGCAAAATTGCGATCCAAATTGTAGCTTGATACAGATCCCCCACCATGCCCCAGGGTTCCCACTGTTCTTTTCTTGATATACTGGAAAATATTAGGGTTCAACCAAACATTAGGCAATTTCAATTACCTCACCATTAACTGGGAAAACTACTCATGTACTAACACCTTCTCTCAGCGATTTCTGGAATTCATAAATTCCAATGCCCTGGATCAACTTATCTACACACCCACCAGGGGCAACAATATCCTAGACCTAGTCATTACCAACATGAGTGACCGGTGTTCCACACCTGAAGTTAACTCCTCTTTGGTCAGATCTGACCATAAGCTAATCACCATAGATATCCACATCCCACCCCAACCTCCATTAAGAAAACCATGGTAAAAATGTTTTCCAAAGCCAACTTCATGCTTCTTAGACAGAAATGGTGAACTTCATGACACCCATGCAGTTGGACAATTCAGTTATGACTGCTGAATCCTACACAAATGCACTCTAAAAACACTTACACGAGTGCATGGATCGTGCTATCCCAAACAGAACCAAGATGCTATCCTCCAAAAAAAAAGGAAGCCAATCTGCTAGTCCCGTGCCATAAACAAACTCTACAACAGAAGGAAGAAATTGTTGCAAAAGGGAGTAAAATTCCATGAATGGAGGAGCTCCTTGGTCAGCCTCAGCAAGAAGCTGAGATCCCTTATAAGATCCTCCAAAGCTAGCTATGAAAACAAGATTGCCACTGATTCTAAGGACAACCACAAAGCATTCTATAGCTATGTCAAGAATCTCAATGGCAACACCCAGATCGTCTCTGAGTTACAGCACAATGGCACAAAAATTATAGAACCAACTGATATTGCCAACATCCTGGCAGATAGGTTCAGTGCTAACTTTACCCCCCCCAGCCACTAAAGGGCCCATATCTATACAGGAAGAATGCAGAGTCCCTGTAATCACAACTTCACAGGTAAAAGCAGCACTCTCTAAAGCCAAAAACACAGCATCCATGGGACTGGACAACATCCCAGGCTGCGTTTTACACAAACTTCAGAATGAACTGGCTTCCCATCTAAGCACCATGTTCAGTTATAGCCTCACGTCAGGCTTTGTGCCCACTGAATGGTGCAAAGCAACAGTTATCCCACTTGCACTATTAGCCTGATGAGTCTGATCTGCAAGGCCATAGAACGTATCATCATGCAATTCATAAAAAAAGACATTGGTAACCTTCAAACTCTGGACCCCTCCCAGTTTGGGTTTGTGAAAGGCAGATCATGCCTCCTGAACATGGTTGACTTCTTTGAGGCAGTCACCAAAGCCGTAGATGAGGGTAAGGTGGTTCACACAACCTATCTTGACCTCGCCAAGGCTTTCGACACCATCCCCCATTCTGGAATTATAGCTAAACTCACTAAACTAGATATCAATCCCTATGTCACAAGATGGGTTGCCAACTGGCTCACTGACAAGAACCCACACTGTAAAAGTTGCAGACTTCAAATCTGACTGCAAACCAGTGACAAGTGGAGTTACCACAGGGTTCAGTCCTGTGACCTCTTCTGTTTGGTATCTATTTCTCTGAAGTACAGGCTAACACAGAAGGCCTCTGGCTAACGAAGTTCACAGATGACTGCAAACTAGGAGCTATAGTCGATTCCCCAAATAATGTGGACATCCTACAGAAGGGCCTCACTGAGATAGATGCCTGGTGTCAGAGTCATGGCCTCAAACTCAGTGCCAAAAAGTGCATTATGATCCCCTTTGGTAAAAACTCTGTACCCATGAACTACCACATAGGCGGCAGTCTTCTTAAGATCGAATGTGTGATAAGAGACCTTGAAACCCAGGTGGACAGTAGTCTCTCTTTTAATAATTGCATTGCCACAGTAGTTAGAAAAGCCGTCTACATGGCACACCTCATCACAAAAGGGTTCTCATCCAGGAAAAAAGAGGTAATTATTCCCCTCTACTCGGCACTCATTAGACCCATTATAGAGTACAACGCCCCTTTTGGAATGTACCTCACAAGACATCTGCAGCAGCTGGAAATGCTACAGAAGTACCTCACAAAGAGAATTACTGGCCTCAAACAGATGCCCTACACTGATAGTCTTAAAAAACTACAGCTTTACTCTGTAGCATATCGCCTACTCAGAGGTGATCTCTGCCTAACATATAAAGCTATGTCAAACCCAGAGCTGTTGGACATGCTATACCTAATCCCAATCCCTCCGAGCTACTAGGGACCTAAACCTTGTCACCACGATAAACAGGACTTGCTGGAGGGATAGATTCCTGTCCCAGAGACTTCCCATACTCTGGAACAAGCTACCCATCTATGTCAAGCAAAGTTCCTCATTAACACTCTTCAAGAAAAATCTTTGAGTGGATGGGAAATAGGAAATACACCCCGGGGATCACTTCTGTGGCTCTGCTCGACAGGGGCACAGGAAATTAACTTTCTTGGGTTGATGTAAGCCAGGGAACTTTGTTGGCTAAGACTTACTTAGGCCCTTGGGCCGATAGCCTAGTACCTACCTATGAACCTATGGGTTGCCAACTGGCTCACAAACCAGACACACGCTATCAAAGTGGATGATTCTGCATCAACCAGCAGACCTGTTACCAGGGCGGGTGCCACAGGGGTCAGTGCTGGGCCCCCCATACTGTTTGGTATGTACTTCTCAAATGTTTAGATCAAAACTAAAAGGTTGTGGCTGACCAAGTTTGCAGACGACTGCAAACTAGGTGCAATCATTGATTCCCATATGATGTCAGTATACTCCAGGAGGGTCTCACACAGACCAACCACTGGAGTGTTAGTCACAGTCTCAAACTGAATGCAAAGAAATGCATCATCATTCCCTTTGGCACAAACAATTTCCCTTCACACTATCAATTCAACAACAATACCCTAAGTTCCCATGAACTGGTAAGGGACCTGGGATCACAGGTTGACCATGACCTTAACTTCAACCACCATGTGTCTATCTTTGTAAGGAAAGCTTTCCATGTAGTTCACTTGATGAATAAAGGCATCACCTTGAGAGCAAAAGAAGTTATAGCCCCCTATACTTGGCACTTATCCAGCCCATAATTGAGTATAACGCCCTGTTTGATATGTACCAAACTAAGCACCTGCAGCAATTACAGAGACCTCAGAGGTTTCTAACAGAGAATAATCATGAGCCTCCAGCATGTGCCTTACACAGACCAACTAAAGTCCCTTTCACTATACTCCGTATGATATAGAGTTCTTAGGGGAGACTTATGCCTGGCCTACAGAGCAACCCAAGACCCAAACCTAATGAACTCACTGCATATCCGTAAATCAAATGGATCTAGAGCTACCCATTACAGGGACTTAAATATGGCCTGCGACTTAAGTAGGACATGCTGGAAGGACAGATTTATCTCCCAGCGACTGCCACGTCTTTGGAACAGGCTAGCAATTCATGTAAAACAGAGCTCCTCTATGACACTGTTCAAGAAGAACCTGGACAAGTGGATGGAACACTGTAAATTCTTACCGAGGATAATGCCCAAAACCCCCCTGGACATGGGCAGCCATCACGAAAGGCAATCTTGGGTATTGACTAGTACTTCTATGGTATTACGTTGGGTTGAAAAGGCTAGTCTTAAAATGACCACTGAATCGATAGCCTAGTAATCTCCTGTGGTTCTGTGACTACTCCCTTTTTGGAGGTAACTTCCTACATTCTACTTGTGAGCCATTTTGCTGTCCAGAGTGTGATATATAGGAGTTTATTCCCAGTTTATGTAGCTTTTCTACTATACCTGAGTGGAGGATTCTGCCAAAGTCTTAGGCTAGATCAAGTTATGAGGTGTGTATTGTTTTGCCTTCATCAATTGCTTTGGTGACCTTATAATATTAGGTCTCATTCGGGGCACATTTTTAACAACTTTACCTTTTTACCAGTTAAGGAGCATAATGCAATACAAGTGGGTTTTCATTTTTCATAGTTATTTTATTACCTCTTCACTGTTTCATCTTTGTACTACTGCAGAGGTGACAGAATCACTTAAAATATCTGTTCCTTTGCTGTCAGTGGTCAGCTATTCCCAGCTGTATGTGAAAAGATTCTGTTACAATATACTTTTGGGCCTCTGCATGGCATGTTTGATATGTAACTGTTAAACATGAAACAAAGTCAATGTTTTCTTACCAAATTCTTTGGATGTAGCCAGGTGACACTGGTAAGAGCTTGTTTTCATTGATATCATTTCACATCAACATTTTATTGCACATTACTGTTGAAAAATAGTTACAGTAATATAAACGTTATTGGTATATGTATCATTTAATATAGTTGAACAATGCAGGAAGAAAGTTTGAATGTATTTAATGAAAGAATAGTAACAGTCTCAGCAAAAATAAATTGACTCTCTAGTGAAGTAAAAAGTAACTAAAGTGATGCAGATTACAGGTATCTTACATAATTAAAATGTTATTTATTCCAGCTGAAGTATGCCACAGAAGATGAAGAAATTTTACTCCTGAGATCAATTATTGATGTTAATTTGCCTAAATTCTTGGCGCATGATTTGCCCCTCTTTGAGGTATGCTAAACTTTACATTACTGTGCAATTATATAAAACACTGTATATTTTATAAGGAAGGTTTAACAGCATCTTTGTCAGTACCTGTGCTGGTTATCTCCTGTTGTTCTGTCAGATCCAAAGACATTGGTGGTGAATGAACCTAACATGTCAGCATTGTGTCATTAAGCTAGTCCCGATGTATCTACATGTGTATCAGCTCCTGTCTTTATTACAGCTGTCCTTCATCTAGAAGACTTTTAGAAATCAGTATTTCATTGTGTGTGTGTGTGTGTGTGAAAATCAAACTGTCACAAAAGGGACATACTTTGGTAGTTTTGTTGAACCGGCATCAGTCTGTGGTTATATTACAGAGATGCAGACTTTTGCAAGAAACTGTAGAGGTTTAAGAGGGTGAAAGAGGAAAGGAATAGTACATTTCTCTTGAATTATCTAGTGAATGGAAAGATTTTTGTATTATGTAAATAAACTCTCATTCCCTTCAACATTCAGATAAGCAGAGTGCTTTTTTTTGTAAGCACATTAAATTTTATGAGAAAAAATCATTTGGAGTATATGAAATTACTCTTTTCCTGAAAAGAAATGTAGATGGGTGATATTGCACCCAGCTGCAAATGTGTAGTATCAACACTTTAGTTCAGCCTTTAAGGAGGTGATGTTTTAAACGCAAATAGTCAGCATTCAAATTTATATTATGAAAAAAAAAAAAAAGCTGACAGAATGTTTGTCTTCTGTGGGTGGTCAGGATTTGCATAATTATCACAAAGCAAATCCTTTGTCTTTCTCTGTACCAGCATTTATTCAGAGATGGAGAGTTGTCCATTTTGCATCTCTTACCATCTGGTTAGGATTCTAGGTCACTAGATAAATGTGGTAAAAGGTATCCTTACCTAGTAGCTTAGTGGTTGCATAATTACATTTTAGTTCACACATTTTCTTATTTAAGTTCCATTTTAAAGCAATTTTAGGAGCATTCTGTAGTCTGTAGTAGCAAAAGCAATATAGAATACACCTAGAATGGAAAGGTTTGTAGCTGCAGTAGTCAAAACAGGAATTCACTTTGTAATATTTACATTTCTCAGTAATAGCTACTGTGACAAGAGATAATCTTAAAAAGGTATTACAATGCGAATGCTAGTTTTAATTTTACTTAGATTTCCATTGATAGATTTTTTATGGCGAGTCTGCAGATGGTGTCATTATTAATTTAGTAAGGAAAGGAAAATAATATTTTCATTTATAGACATTTATGAATCTGCTTCTCCCCATTATCAAAAGACTTCTACTATAAACAGGAAACAGTTTTAAAGGAAGGACGGTTCCTCACTTCTTTCTTCTAGCCAGAAAAAGAAGAAAAGTACTAAACCATCTTTGCCACCATCGCAAACTGCTAAAGTGTCTCAGCACAAATGGGTGCTTCTGCGTGTCATCCCTACAGCCTCCGTGGATCACGGGTTAGACACATTCTGTGCAAATGTTGGAGTGCCCTTGGTGGGAAAGGGAGAGCCATTCTTGTCAGCCTTGGGAAAAGGGGCAATGAATACTACACTGCCTAGCCAGAATGCCATAACTATCCCTAGGGATTTTTTTCCTGGAAAATGTGGGCTTACTTCTTCACAAATTCCTGTCAAAAAAAAGAAGCAAAAAATTTGTCAAGTTTCTTCTGTTGTTTGTCACTTTGTGCAGGCTTGATTTCTTGGACTTAGTTCAAGGTTTAGTTCAGTCTCTTTCAGCCTTCCAGTTTAGCTGTTTCTGTTAAAAGAAGAAGAGATTATTCATTTTCTGAAAATGTTCAAGTTTATGAACAACGATATGATTCTAAAGGGATGGCTTCTATTTTTTTCCCTCAGATTTCTGATTCAGATTCTGAAGAGTGTGTGGCTTCTGCCAGTCCCTTTGAAGGATTCTCTTTCTTGGAAACTATTTCCAGAATGACTCACTTGTTTCAGTGGGAACATAATGCTATTCTGCTGTCCCAGATGAAGTATTATGGTTTATTACAACTGGATTTTCCAGAACCTATGCCATTTCCTCCTGTCCATTCAATACTGGAGGATTTTTTTTATCACAACCTATAACTTGCCTGACAGCCTGCTTGCTGCCCCTCCCCCCAAATTGTATTCTCAAACTTATAATTTTTTATGCACTCATCCCTGATCAAATGGAGCAGCTGTTGCTTCTGTAAAACAGGCTGCTGCTAATCATTTTGTTAGCAGCAATCCTTCCCCTTCTGACAAGAATGGGAAAGCTGTTGATAGTTTTGGGAAACAGTGTATTCCTTTGCAACACTTGATCCAGTGTTGTCTATATTTCTCCAATTCAAAATATAGGGAGTCGGATCTGACCTTGATACTGAATTTGAAGCTTACTCGATTCCAGGGCTGTGACTCCTCCTTTACCCATAATTCTATACACTGCACTCCAGTGCCTCAGATCTGGGTTGCTGCCTGCCTGAAGCATCCAGACATGTTCTCAAAGGCTGATATCCTTGATGTTTAGAATGACTTCTGAATTTTTGAAAACAAGTTAGATAGTTATATAGTTGTATAATCATATAGTTATATAGTTGAACACCTTTACTCCTTCTCTGTCGGGAGACTCCTCTCCCTCCAGCTTTAGTGTTGTTCTTGCAGTCTTAGTTTAGTGGTGTGTTAATAATAGCTTAGCTTAGTATGTTCTCATTTTGAATAGTGTTTGCTATTACTTACTTCAGTTATCATTGTTTATAGAGCTTTAAAATGCATAATACTGTAATTTTTGATGATATATGGTAGTATTTTTTTCTAGTGTTTTTTCTATCTAACCTCCAGATTTCATCATGGCTGAATCTCAAACCTTTAAGAAATGCTCAGAATGTGGGCACAAACTGCCCCTCTAAGGATCCTCACTCTGAGTTTGTTGCATGAGCAATGCCCATTTGGATACACAATGTGCTTTGTGTGCCTCCTTTAGTGCTAGAACCTTACAAGCTTGCCAAGACAAATTCATGGTGAAGGTACTTGTCCCTGCATAGACAGGGACTACTTCTTCTGGACCATCCTTTTCTACCCCCCACCCCCACCAAGAAACAAGACAGAGCTCAATCTTCAGACAAATAAAAGGAGGAGAAAGAAAAGATTAAACTTAAAGGAAAGGGCAAAGAGAAGTCTCCTCCTGTTTCTAAACAGTCCTTGGATCCCTCACTTCCAGTCATTCCACATTGAAGATAACCAGGAGAATGGAACTGACAACTCAGTCTCAACCAACTTCCCACTGGTCCCAGATTTCTTCAGAACCGGTGAGCCCCAGGTTACACTCTCCAATCTTACAGGAGAAATATACTCAAAGTCCTGTTCAGTGGCTTTGTTTAACCAATCATCTTGGAGCTTGACAGAATACAAACATTGACGTGATGATGAGAATGTCTTTCAAGATGTAGATTCAACTTGGGGTTTTTTTGGTGCTGTCCCCAGGGAACATACCAACCATTGGCCATCCTGCCCTCCACTCCTTTTTTCCTGTTGAGGTCCATTCTCTATCTCCAACAATTCTGGATATGATCCATTCTAAAGTGCTTCCTTCAGCACAGGCAGTTTTATCAACTTTGATGATGCTGGCAGACTCCCTGTTCCTCTTGAATCTGATGTCCTCAGATCTGGAAGCCACAATGTCAATGCTGACCTCTAGGGGAGAATACAACCCCAAGATTTTCAGATCCATCTCTTCCCTAAGGGGCCTTGATACCAGACAGCTTGGGGCTGAGGTCTACCTCGGGACCAGGAATGCCAGGGATCAGGGTTTCACTCGCTTCTTCTGATAGAGAGGGATCCTCTGCTCCAGTGGCAGCTTCAGCATTTGAGGTAATTGAAAGGGTTTGGGCTTAACCAAACAGAAGACACTTTCTTAAAGCTCAGTCCCATCCAAACCCACCATGATCCTGCGATTCCATTTTCCAATCATCCTGCCAGACTGCGACAGTGCACCACAGGTGTCTGGAATAACTTGCTACATCAGCTCCCAGTATGATTCTGAACCTTCAGTCTCCTCGACAGAATCAGTTCACAAGAAACAAACATGCAAGCGAAAACATATAGACTCCTTTGCAGAGTCAGTCACAGAAGATGGAGATTTGGATGAAGGTGAGTTTCACCCAGGTCTCCCTCCAAGGTTGTTATCTTTGGTAAGATTTTAGAGCTTATGAAACAGAGAGGGGGGTTGGCCCACTGAAGCTCCCTCTCCTGATTAATCTGTGTTTCTAGAAACCTTTAGTTACAGCTTAACTTAATCTTGGGAGGTACCACCCATTGATCCTCTGGTTTATCTTATGGGGCAACAGGCTTGGAAGGACCCAGATCTGGTGTAGCCCATTCCAAAAAAGCCAGACATAATTTTGCAAGCTCCCAAGGACAGAAAGCATTGGATTAAAGATCTCCTGGTGGATGCTATAGTTGTAGTGGTAGCCACAAAGAAGACATTATCTGAGGAGGGTTCCTCTGTCCATCTCAGGGCATTGGATAGATTTGGGAAATGGATGTACTCCGCGACCTTTGCACTCAAGTCACTGAGCTATCTTGCTCATGTTATCAGATTTCAGAGGGACTTGACCAAAGAAATTTCCAAGTCTCTTTATGGAGTTATACCAGTGGATGTCCAAAAAACTGTGGACTCCCAGCTTTCAACTCTGCAGTCAACCTTGAACATAGCTATGAGTCTCATATGTAATGTGCTGATGGCTCAGCCAGAGTGGCAGGCACAGGTCTTAGTCAGACAACATTCCTAGATATGTCTTTGTGGTTTTGTGGAAGGCTTTAAGACGTCCTACATCAGAGCTCCTTATGATGCACCACACTTAACAAATGAAAAACTTGAGTTGAGATCCAGGTGCCCAAAAAGACCAGTACCAACAGTCAAGAAATATCATCAAACAATTTATTAAAATCAACAAGCAGCAAAAATAGCAAGTGGTAGCAGTTTAGTGCCTTTGTCTAAATAAAGACTTCTTCAGAACTGCTAGTACATGCACTATTTCACTTAAATACTCACAAAATAAACACGTGATCAAACAGACCAATGGAACACCAGTGTCGACTTTCAAAAAACTGTGTGAGAAACTGTTAAAATCCAAGATACAAGCATGATAATACATGCATACAATACCAATAGAATTCACTAATGAATAACAGCATTATACAAATACAAATATATGTTAAACTCAGGAATGTAAATTAAAACAAATTATGTATAAACTCCAGAACATTTAAACCACATTGTATTTGTGATAATCACCCCTCAAGACTCTTTAACTTGAGAATGGGGGTGATGGAATTACTTTCATTAAGGCCTGGGGGAGATAAAGCATCACATGTAAGAATCCATTGAGTTCCTTTTTATTTAAATGATCCTCAGTGTAGAAACCCCTTTGTTCACTGTCTATGTGGTCAGTCACCACAAACTTGAAAAAATGCCCCTCACAAGAAGAGATGTGTCTGTAAAGAGCATTAGTGGACCTTTCTCTCCTAATGTCATTTAAATGCTCATAAATTCTCTCCCTTAACATCCGACAGGTCTTCCCAGTGTAAAAAGCCTTACATTTTTGGCAAACGGCCCCATACACAACTCGCCTAAATAGGCAATTGAAATGCCTTTTCACTTCTGTTTTCTTATGCCTAATAAAGAATGAATCACAGCACTGGATATGTTGACAATAGTTGCAGTGGTTGCACTTAAACACACCCTTTGGTCTATTTGAACCCATATTGTCCCTTTTCATCTCCAATAAATTCTTGAAACACATACCTTTCCTAAAAACAATTTTTGGTTTAGTACATTATGAGCGCTATTTTATGGCCTGTAATTTTATGGTTAGGATTATTATCTTGGCTAAATATTATTGAATGTGATACATATTGTGGATTGGGGTGTTGAAACTTGAATTGATTAACAGCTTATGTCGGAAAGTGGGTTTTGTACTTTACTGTGTTAAGTAATCCAAACAATATTGGCAATATTTAATAGACCGCTGTTTAGCAGCAGGTCTTGGTATCACAGTGTTGGTTTGATTAAGGTTGTACATCAAGCTTTTTGCTTTACTGAATGCTGTTCGGTTGCCCTTTCTTTCACACAAGTATTTGTAAGTGTGGGTGGGATAGATATCATATTGAGACCTAATCTAACAGTATTTATGCTGATTTTAGACTGTGTAAAAGACATACATTTATACTTTCCAACTAAAAAGCACCAGTGGAGGAAATAAAGCCCAGTCTTTTCTTTTAAGTCCAGTTTAATATCGAAAAAAACGACAAGCCACTGCAGCACAACAAAAAACCAACAAAATACGAACTTCAAGGCACATTAACGCTATGTCTCCACACTTGCGTTTTCGTTTAATACACTTCCTCAGATGTGAATGGATACTTATTAACAAATATACCTCACTTTATATATATGCACTAATTAAACAATTTGATTTGTTCTACTTTAATTAATAGCCATTAATAACCTCAGTTCATATCAGTTACAACATTTAAAAGTACATAACAATTCATCCATTTTTCTCTAAAAAACACTTACATTTTAAAAAACATTAATAAATTAAATTAAATATACTCATCTCCACATTTTATTGTTTAATCCCTCAATATTATTAAGTATTAAATGTCAAATACATAAATAAAAAACTACTTTTAAACTCCATTAAAAGATGCATTTAAAATATGCATTTAAAATGTATTGTGTTATAGCACCATCTAGAGGTAAAAATAAATATTTTATTCTATAAGATACTTAATGAAGCTTTCAGCTGTTTGGAACTGATATATTTTACTTTTTTTAAAAAAACCTTTCTTTTCCAAATATTAAAAATTACATAAATTACCAGGAAAAGCTTGTTACATTGCGAACATTACCATCAAGTAAGTAGAAAGCTTTACAATTTTCACTCATAATTTGTCTGCCCTCATCTTAAGCACTGGGGCCAAAGACACTGTATTGTTCAAACCAGGTGGGTTGTAGGACTCTAAATAGAGTTGCCATAACAACTCTTTATATTCTATAGTGTCCTCCCAAGGTCCACCTCTAACATCTTTATTTACAACCTCTAACACAAAAAAGGAGAAAACTGCCTCCACACATTTCATTTTGTGTCTGAAAAGAGCATTATTGATACAATTAGTTTTCATGTCGTAGTTATGCTCATATATTCTGTTTTTTAACCTCCTTTCCGATTTACCGACATAAAATGCTTCATATTTTTTACACAAACTCAAATAGACTATACCACTGGTTTGACAGTTTGCATAGTGACTGCTTTGAATCAGTATGTCCCTACTACTGATGTACACTGTGTCCTTGGCACATATAAAGGAGCATTGAGAGCAACTTCCACATTTAAATGTGCCAACTCTCCCCTTCCTCATTCTATCCCCCTTTATTTTGACCTCAAAAAAATTCTTAAGATTTTTACCTTTCCTATAAGTACATTTTAAAGGGTGTTTAAACAAACAGTTCAGGTCCGAAATTTCACCAAATTTTTGCCATTCACTTTCTAACAAGTTTCTAATTATACTTGCCTCACCACTATAATCCAATGCAAAGTTGTTATACCCCTCAAATTGGTCGTTTTTGTTCTTAACCTTCTGCCATTCATCTTTTCCTAAAATAGGCTGGTATTTATCCAACCTTCCTTTCACAACCTCATCCTCAATTTCCTTAATTAAACTATCAGGGTAGTCTCTATCTAAGAACATTTTGGGTAATCTTCCATATTCCTCTTCAAAATCCATCTCTCTAGAGGTCATTCTGCTACCCCTGACATATTGTCCCTTTATTATACCCTTCTTGTGGTGGTGAGGATGGGCACTATCATATGCTAGAAATGAATTAGAATAACTTTCCTTTCTAAACACCTTGGAATAAAAGTCCCCCTCTCCTTTTCCCACAAAAATGTCCAAGTATTTTAAACTTTCTTTGCTCTTTGAATAGGTAAAGGAGAGAAAGTTTGTGGTTTTAAATATATAATCAATGAAAGATATAAATTCTGCATCAGAACCAACCCATAAAAGACAGATATCATCTAGGAATCGCTTATAAAGCTTCCAACAAACCTTGTATTGAGAATTTAAAATATATTTATGTTCCCAGGCTGCCAATATGATATTTGCATATATGGGTGCTCAACGGGCACCCATAGCCACTCCCTTGATCTGCTTAAAAAACTCTCCTTCATAATGCAAGTAGTTGCTGTTCAGGACCAAATCCATTAAAGTCAAAACCAAGCAAAAATCATTATGGGAACATTTTCCATAATTAATCAAGGCCTCCTCAAACCACTCTAAACCTTCCTTGTAGGGGATGGATGAAAAAAGATCAACTATGTCCAATGTAATAAAGGTTATATTTTCATCAAAGAGTTCCTTCTTTAGGTTCCGCAACAAGTCCCAAGAGTCCTTTACTATACCTACGCCCTCATTCAATACTTCTTTTAATTTATTATATAACCATTTAGCTATGGGTGCTGTCATAGAACCTTCTGATGACACTATTGGTCTCATAGGTGGGTTGATAACATTCTTATGAACTTTCGGTACACCAAATATATTCGGAACTTTGGGTTTTTCCACATACAAATATCTGTATGTGTTCACATCTATTGTCCCCTCTAATAATAATAAATCATTCAATGCAACAAACACTTTTTTGTTGCCGATATTTATTTAATTTAAAGAGGATCTCGTGTAACGTTCTTCATTTTCTAACACCTCTAACATTTTAGCTTCATAGTATACTTGGTCCATAATAATGGTTCCCCCTCCTTTGTCCGGTTTGAGTATTCTTATTGAGGGGTCTCGGGATAATTGCTGTAATAAATTATTTTCATCCTTAGTTAGGTTAGGTCCCACCCAATTTTTGGATAATTCCTTCCTGATTTTTTTCTCCATCATTACTTCAAAGTTTTTTAATTGCTGGTTTAAAGGTGGATTAAAATACTTCTTTTCTTTAAGGCACTCATACTAGTGCTACTCTCACTTTGTCCTTGAAACATAAGATGTTCTTCATCTCACATTGCTGCAGTCCTTACACTTGGGTAGTCCGCTGTCCACGGTCGGCCCAAATATCAAAGTATAAGGCTGACGTCGGTCAGGGCGCATTTAACTGACGTCAGGACGTCAGGGTACAAATGCGCATGACCGGCGTCATATCCTCAGTCTTTTTTGCAGCATGGTCCGATGCAGAAGCAGCATTGCAAGTGCCGGTTGGCGTTCTGAGATTTTTCGATTTAGAAGTTTCAGACCGAGTTCAAAGTTGGCTAAGTACCTCGTTGGGGAATATTTTAGTTTTTTCTTGCCTCAGTCATTTACCGGATGTCAGAAAAAGTTAATAATTGCGTTTCTTGTGGGAAACAGATACCGCATAGAGATTATCATACTTTGTGTATTCCTTGCTTAGGGCCTGAGCACGACGTTGTTGGCTGTCGCTCTTGTGCTAGATTTAATAAACGCACTATAAAGAGAAGGTTGGATTGTGCAAGGTTAGTCTTTGGGAAGCGGTGCAATTATAAAATGCCGCCGGATGCTCCGGCCCGCTTCTCGAAGAAGCGCAAGGCCAAGGCAGTTAAGCCTAGGCTAGAAGAACCGCCTGTACCGGACGCCGGTTCTTTAGAGGTGTCGGTGGAGCCGGTGGCTCCACCGGAGATTTCTTTGTGTTCCCAGAGTGAGACCTTATTATTGCAAGATGTGGCCTCTCAGGAGGCAAGTCAGGCTGAGGGGCTTCTCAGGTTACTATACTCCCTCCCTTCCTAAGGTGGCTAGGCCCTCTCCTTCTGTTTCTAAGGCTTCTCCCAGGGGCAGGCCAGGTTTAGCTTCAGTTGGTGTTACCCCTAGCTCTTCAGGTACTATGCCCAAGAAGCATATGCTTAAAATGGCAGAAGATTTGATTACTTTGATTAGGGGTTCTATGCCCCCTCCTGCTAAGAGACCTAGGGTGGAGCCTGAGCTGGGGGTTTTGAGCAAGCTTCAGATGTTTCAGAGTCTTCGGCTGAAGACTTGCAGGAGTACTCTCCTTATTCTGATTCTGATGTGGATGATTCTACTCCTTCTGCTACTCCTCCTGAGGATTTTTCTTTTTCAGAAACTCTTCATTCCATGAGGGAGCATTTTAAGTGGGAGGGTCAGGACTTCTCTGATTCCAGGAAACGGCTTAGGGAATTTCTGTTTTACCCCAGCATAGGCCTTTGGCTATACCTCCTGTTTTGGATGTAGTGGAAGATGTTTTTACAGAGGCTTTTCTTAATCCTGATTCTTTGCCTCCTGCTCCTGTTAAGCCGGATAGGTATTACAGGGTGCCTGAAGTTCACAAGTATCTTTTAAGAGTCCTAGGGCAGACCCAGAAACTGTTAGCCAGGGGCCTAAGGGTGTTAAGGCTTCTGTTGTTAAGAATCCGGTTCCTACAGACAAGGAGGCTAGGGCCTTGGATAGATGGGGAAAGAAAGTTTATACTTCTTCCACTCTTGCTATGAGGGCTCTGAATTGCCAGTTTCACATGTTGAAATACCAAAACTATCTCCTTTCACAATTGAAGTCTAAGGTTGATGCTCTGGCAGTAGGTATTGATTGTAAAGAGTTGCAAGATTTAGTACATGTTTCTGAACAGGTGGGTAAGCATTCTTTGCAATGTGGTTTTGATGCTGTACAGGCCTCGTCTAGGGTGGCTGCCACTGGGACTGTTCTTCGCAGGCACGCCTGGCTGAGGGATCAGAATTTGTCTGAACATGTTAAAACAAGGATTTTAGATGCTCCTTTACAATCTGACGTGTTGTTTGGTCCTCCTGTTGAGACAGTCTTAAAGAAAATGGAAGACAAGGCTAAGTCTATGCAGACTGTTAAAGATTTTTTGCAGGTCCAGCCTCCAAAGTTTAGTAGAAATTGGCCTACTAAGGGGTGGACGTATCCTTCTTATGATTCCCAGTCTAGGGGTAGATCTAGACGTGGTAAGGGCAGAGCTCAGGGCTCTTAAAGGCCTAGAACAGGGAGTTCTCCTGCACAGGCTTCGGGTGAAGGCAGGGGTCAGTCCTTTCGTAAGCAGACCCAATGACCTACCTTTTCAGCTGCCAGAGCCTGCTCGTCTGGCAGCACCTTTGGGAGGAAGGTTGGCACTTTTCAAAGAAAATTGGAGTTTTATTACCCAGGACAGATGGGTTTTGGATATCATACACCACGGCTACAGGTTTTATTTCCATACCTTGCCTCCTTTCAAAGGCATGCCAGACGTTCCTCCTCAACAAAGAATAGGGCTCACAAACAGGTTTCTCTGTTGCTCCAACTAGGGGCCATACAGCCGGTCCCTCTGCCAGAAGTGGGCCTAGGATTTTATTCTCGCCTGTTCCTAGTACCAAAGAAGGGGAACACGTAGAGACCAATTTTGGATTTATCTATCCTCAACACTTATCTGGACATTCCCAAGTTCAAAATGTTGACGTTGCAGCAGCTTTTGCCTCTGCTGGGCAAAGATCATTGGATGGTAACTTTGGATCTCAAGGAGGCTTACCTTCATGTTCCTATCAGACTCAGTTGCAGAAAGTATCTGCGTTTTCGAGCTGGGACTTCTCACTATCAGTTCTCTGCATTGCCCTTTGGCTTATCTACTGTGCCCAGAGTGTTCACGAAAGTTCTGGCTCCAGTGATAGCTTTCTTCAGACTAAAAGGAATACAGATCTATCCTTATTTGTACGACTGCCTAATTCTGGCTCAAGGAAGAGAAGAGCTTCTTCGTCATTTGGAATATGTGATAGCAGTGCTAAGATGCCTAGGGTATTCTGTGAACGAAATAAAGTCCAGTCTAGTACCCTCTCAAGACATGTGCTTTCTGGGTGTGAGACTGAATACAGCAGCCCAGATGGCCTTTTTAACCCCGGACAAACAAAAGAGTCTATCCCTTTACTTCCATCGACTATCTCATCAGTCCGGGCTGACTGCAAGGACAGTCCTTCAAGCCTTAGGGTTCATGGCATCTTGTATTCTGGTGCTTCCCAATGCCAAACTGCATATGAGGAAGCTACAATGGTATCTCAAAATGTATGGACACAGCACTGCCAGGATCTGGACACTGTCATTCAAATAATACCTTGCATTCAGAAGGAATTTTTGTGGTGGGCTCAGGAATGTCACCTAAACAAGGGACTCTCTGTGACCCGGCCAGAGGCAAGTCAGATTTTAACGACAGATGCCTCAGACAAAGCTTGGGGAGCTCATCTAAATGGAAAGTGGATACAAAACAAGTGGCCTGTCAGACTACAACATCTACATATCAACATGAAGGAGATGTTAGCAGTCCAGTTTGCATTAATAGCTTTCAAGGAATTCCTTCTTCCAGGACAGGTGTTGATTCTAACAGACAACACAACTGTCATGTGGTACATCAACAAGCAAAGGGAACATTCTTATCCTCTATGCAGGCAAGCAATGATTTTGTGGGAGACTGCTCTCAGTTTACAGCTCAATCTTCAAGCAAGGTTTCTGCCAGGAGCGCAGAACTCCTTAGCAGATGTGTTGAGCAGACAAATTATGGATCCCCACGAGTGGAAATTGGATCCTCATGTATTTCAGAAATTGACAGTGTCATGGGGAACTCCAGACATAGATCTGTTCGCTTCTCCACTAAACCATCAGCTGCCAAAGTTTTGCACGAAAAGGTTTCATCCCACAGCTTGGAGAGTGGATGCTCTTTCTTTCAATTGGAGCAATCTTCATATGTATGCCTTTCCACCTCTGCCTCTCCTCCCAAAGGTACTTCTGAAGGTCAGACCGGACAAGCCAAGGATGATTTTAATAGCTCCAGATTGGCCTCGACAGCACTGGTACCCATTACTAAGAAGTCTAGTACGGAAGCCTCCATGGCCTTTGCCTTCGATTCCACACCTGTTGTCACAGGAGGACAGCCATTTGCTCAATGTCAAGCTTCACTCTCTGCACCTAACAGCCTGGCATATTCTGTTTTGAACCATAATGGGCCTCCACTTCCTCAGCAAGTTTTGAATGTTATTTTGGAAGCTAGAAGGCCTAGTACAAGGAAAGTGTACGCTGATAAATGGAAGAGATTTTTATTTTGGAGTGCAGCAAAGATTTTGATGTTTCTGAGCCTAATTTGTGTGTGGCTCTTCAATATCTTACTGAGTTACTAGACAAAGGTTTGTCTTTCTCTTCTATTAAAGTTCATGCTGCAGCCATTTCAGCTCACTATGATTGCGACCCGCCATTGTTTTCTCATCCTTTGTTCAAGCAATTTCTTAGAGGGGCAAAGAATATAAGACCCCCACGAAGAGCTCCTACTCCTGCTTGGGATCTCAATTTTGTGTTGGAGAAACTCACTCTACAACCTTTTGAGCCTGCAGCTACTGCTGAGTTGAAATATTTATCATGGAAGACTGCTTTTTTGTTGGCCATTACCTCTGCAAGAAGGGTTTCTGAATTACAGGCCCTTATGGCAGTTGAGCCTTTCTTGATTTTCCATAAGGATAGGGTATCATTACGTACTAATCCTTCCTTTATGCCTAAGGTGGTTTCTAGTGTGGCTTTAAACCAGACTATTCATTTGCCTACTTTTTATGCAAATCCCCAAAATAAGGGGGAAAAGATTTTGCACACTTTGGATGTACACAGGCAGTTGCGTTATTATTTGGACAGAACTAAAGGGTTCAGGAAGTCTCAGCAGTTGTTTGTTTCTTTTGCTTTGAGTTCTCAGGGCAAGCCTGTGTCAAAACAAACTATTTCTAAGTGGATTGGGTTTTGCATTGCTTTCTGTTATTCCCATCATGGCAAGGAGGTTCCAGCTGGGATTAGGCCTCATTCCACTAGGGCTACTGCCACTTCAACAGCTTTTTGAGGGAGTGGCAACCAAGGATATTTTGGAGGCAGCTACTTGGAGTTCTGTGCATACTTTCTCTAGGCATTATCACCTGCCACTTTACTCTAAGTCCAGGGCTGGTTTTGCCACTGCGGTTTTGCAGGGCATTTTGGCAGCTCCTGCTTCCTTATAGTTAGCCATCCTCCCTTACCTCTGCTTTGGGATTCTTCCCAAGTGTAAGGACTGCAGCAATGTGAGATGAAGAACATAGTACAGTTTTGTACCTACCATAAATGTAGATGTTCGAAGATCCACATTGCTGCAGTCCAATTTACCCTCCCTCCTTTCCCTCTGTAGTTGGAGGTGGTTGTGTGGGTTGGGTTGTACATATTGTGTATATTGTATATATTGTACATATAGTTAGTGCAAGGGTGGTTGGTTATTTGTTTGCTGTCTTTTGGTTTTGACCTGACATCTGGGGCAAGAAAAGACTGCGGATATGACGCCGGTCATGCGCATTTGTACCCTGACGCCCTGACGCCAGTTAAATGCGCCTGACCGATGCCAGCCTTATACTTTGATATTCGGGCCGACCGTGGACAGCGGACTACCCAAGTGTAAGGACTGCAGCAATGTGGATCTTCGAACATCTACATTTATGGTAGGTACAAAACTGTACTATCTAGGTTTTTCTTTCTTGAAAACAATTTTAAATCTATCAACACTTTACTAAGGTCGGCCTTTCTATTTGGGACAAATTTCAAACCCCTAGTAAATAATTGAAAGAAAACCTCAGTAATTGCCAGACCACTATAATTATAAATACTATAGTCATTTAGTTTCCATACCACTCCTTCATTTATTATCCATTTCCCCAAGGGTTCACACCCCTCACCCCTCATACCATACATTACCATTGTTTGTAGGCCCTGTTCCTGTACTGGTACTGTTGTTTCCGCCCCCCCCCCCCCGCCCCGATAGTTTTTTTGAAAATTCTTCTGGTAATTGTTCCTAATTCTTTCGGACCTCCTTAATTGTGGAAACTCCTGACCATCACTAATTTCCCCATTGTCCATCCTTTCATCAAAATTTATCTCCTCATTCATATTGTTCTGATTATAAGCAATGTTGTAATTTTGGGGAAAAAAATCCTTGGGTTTTGGATAGTTTGTTTTTTCTTTGTATTCCAAAATATCCCTATCCAATTTCCTACATTTTCTCTCATATACATTACACATACTTTTCTCAATACTTTTCAGTGTTGTCTGGTATTTAATCTGGTTTTCCTCCACAGAAAAAAGGAGGTCTTTAGTAATACATGAATTCACCTCATCTATTCTTTTATTCAAACCTTCCATTTCCCTTATGTTTTCCTTAATAATTGCTTTCAAAATCTCTAAACCACACTTATCAAAAATATTTAACAGTTCTTGGTGAAATTCACTTCCTACCCTGACCTTGTTAGGGTATTTGCATACCCTTAATCCTTTAGGCGCAATGTTTAAATTTATACACTCATTTAGGTATGCATTTTCCAGTTCCAAACTTTTAAATCTAAACAACATTTCATCAAATAACTTCATGTTATGTTTAAACGTTAAATTTACTTCTTTCACATTAACTTTTGGTGCATTTTTCACGTTAAAACAGTATTTAAAATTTAAAACATTTGCAAAGTCCGTTTGGTGTTGATTATGATACACTATATTTTCCCCGTTGCTGTTACCTGCTGTCCTGTTGCTCGCTACCACTTCGCTGTAACCTTTCGGAAAAGTCCTATTGTTTTTCTGTCACACCACTCTATTGTCGTCGTCTCGCAAATTAGTTTGTGGGATGGCTTCTTCATCTGGGTTAGACCTAAAGATAGCTGGTATACCCAAATCCATTTGGGTCCTTTCACTGTTCGCAAAAACGCCAAGCTCTATATCACGTTCAATCGAGCTACTGCTATTCACCCTCAGAGCCTTCCTTTCCCTCCTAGGGAGGGCTTCCTGGTTATCCAGTATCTCCGTTAGTGTTCTTGGTGTAGCATTACCTCTTCCTACCAACAACTCAATGAGCTGAGTTAGTTGGTCGGAAAGCTTGTCAAGCTTGTCGGTGCTGGCCAATCCTGTCTCACCCTCAATGGGTGCTAAAGAGCCCTCCTCCACCTCCATAACGAAACATTAACCACAATCCAATGGAGGCTAGTACAAGTTCACAACTCACCAACTAAAAAGCACCAGTGGAGGAAATAAAGCCCAGTCTTTTCTTTTAAGTCCAGTTTAATATCGAAAAAAATGACAAGCCACTGCAGCACAACAAAAAACCAACAAAATACGAACTTCAAGGCACATTAACGCTATGTCTCCACACTTGCGTTTTCGTTTGATACACTTCCTCAGATGTGAATTGATAGTATTTATGCTGATTTTAGACTGTGTAAAAGACATACATTTATACTTTGTATGTTGTTCCTAGGTTTTGGTATTTACATCGCTTGGGGATTCTGCAGCACTGGCAATTCACAGTAGGCCTCCCCCAAGTAATCCTGTAGCTACATTCAAGGAATATTATTAATCAAAAGCGCTATAGATAATCCTTGGCCATTACCCTCCCTGAAAAGTGAAACCTGATTGTTTCTGCAATCTCGTGGCCTGGTCTGGCACCACATCACCTGACCTTCACTTACACCTATCACCTACTTAATATCATATACTAATCGACAATCTGTACACCATTCCCATCCTCTGCTTACATGCAATATCTACTAGCCACACCCCCATCCACTTCAAATACCTTATAGCTTCATCACCTAAAAGCCATTATCCTAGCATCTCTATCCTACAGCATGCAAACTACACTAGCATCTCTCTCATTAGCCCTCACAATTCTAGCCTATATCACATCCATACAAACTAACTTGCCTCTAGACAACACCACATTCCACACAACACATTTCCACACCCACAAAAACTCATACAGACTTTTCTATCACCCCCACAATTCTTTATCTTAATTCTACACTTTATATACACAACTTTAGCATACCAAGATGCAACACTAAAAAAACCTCACATAGATTCAGCATTGAAATAATACACATAACCAAATACATACTATCAGCCATAAAGAGACTACTAATCTCTGGTGACATACACCCAAACACAGGTCCATTCAAAACCAAACAGATATCTGACCTACTAATTCTTAATATTAGCATAAGAAGTATTGCTAATAAGACACCTGGACTGCATGCATTTATAACTCATTACACACCTGACATACTGACCATCACAGAGACATGGCTAAAGCCTAGCATCCAAAATGAAGAATTCCTCCCCCCAGGATATAATATCCTAAGACTGGATAGAGTAGGCAGAAAAGGAGTTGGGGTAGCCATTCTCTTTAAAAACACATTAAACCTCCAACTCCTTCAAACCCCTCTTCCTAAATTTCATAATCCAAAACCCCTTTTTCAGTCCTATGCTTAAACAAGACAAAAAAGTCAATATTCTCTGCTGCGACATTCCTCCAGGAAATAACTCTGCCCATAATAGAGGAAATCTTACAGTGGACAAAAGATAACCTACCACAAGAAACCTGTAACTCCAATAACCCCACTAATCACATTAATCTCTATGGGTTCTCTCAACTCATTCAAGAACCCACTAGAACAGATGAAAGATCACAAAAACAATCCATATTGGATTGGGTACTGGTCAATTACCCCAAACAAAACTACCAGACAGGTTGCCTACCAGATGGTCTCATTGACCACCTCCCCATATTTCTACTACGCAAACGTACCAACTTACCCAAGCCCATAGTTTATAGACTAATACGAGAGATGTTCGCAACCCAAACCCTTATGATCTCAACACTGTTCTAAACCATTGTAACTGGGAGCCACTTCAAACCCTTGGATTAGACCAGGCAGTTGACTAATTTAATGCTACTTTTCTCAACATCCTTAACAGACTCGCCCCTACTAGGAAAGTTAGAGTGAAAGCCGTCTATGCTGCATGGCTAAGTAGAGATACTAGAGCCCTACTAAAATGCAGAGAGAAATCCTGGAAAATCTGGAAAAAGGAAAACACCACCTATTCCAAACAAAACTACCAACAGCTTAGAAATTAGGCCAAAGAACAAATCAAACATGATAAACAGAACTACTTCCTAGGGGGCCAAAGCAAATACTCAAAAAATCCACATAAATTCTGGCAGTCTATCAACTCCTTAGTAAAACCAGGCAAAACCACTATTTCAGCGCCAAACTCCGCCAACAATACCATGAACATAGCCACTCAATTTAATCACCACTTTACAGAATCCATCCTGGCATTATCCAGCCAATTATCCAAAAATAGCCCTTCATGCACCCCAGCCAATCATCCAGAAAACATTCCCCTCCTTAACTCTTTCATCAGTCCCCAACTCTACAATTAAAAAGCTCCTTCTAAAACTGAAACCCACCACCTTTGCAGCCGATAACTTACCCGCTAACTTCCTAAAAATGGCTGCTGAATCCATATCTTACCCTATCTCCATCTTTATCAACTGCTCCATACAGGAACCCCATATCCCAAACCTCTGGAAAGTCTCATATATCATTCCTCTCCATAAAGGTGGGAACTCTTATGATTTTTCAAACTACGAACCCATCGCCATTCTGTCCCCCCTATCTAAACTTCTAGTGAGGTGTATCCACTTCCAAGTCCTTAAATTCCTGAACACACATCAAGTCCTGTCCACCACACAACTTGGCTTCCGCCTACATCATAGCAAAACCACTGCTCTTTCACTAATCTAGTTAACCAACACAGGAGCAACAATAACTTTACATCTGCCATTTTTTGGATCTCTCCAAAGCATTTGACATGGTCTCACACACCATTCTGCTAGATTCTCTAGCCTCGCTATCCTTTGCCCCATCTACTATAGCGTGGTTTAGAAACTACCTATCTGACAGGCAACAATCTGTCCAATGGCAAGGTGTACTTTCTCCTCAACTTTCTACCGCCATAGGTGTCCCACAAGGCTCAGCACTGGGTCCACTTTTCTTTTATATCTTTACCAATAATATACATAGCTCAACGCAGCATGCTACACTTATTCAATATGCAGATGATTCAACTTTTATCTGCACAGCCCCATCTCCAGCCATTCTGTAACAACTCTGTCAGGAAACCTATAACTGTAGAAAAATGGATTTCTGATATCCTAAACCCCAATAACACTAAATTACTACTTTTTACCCCCTAACAAATCAAAAATTGTTCCCCTCTCCTTCACCATCACCTCTAAAAATGGCACTACCCTTTCCCCTTCTGACCATACCAAACTGCTAGGCATTGAAATTGATAATAATCTTCACTTCAAAGTCCACATCTCAGAAACCATCAAAAAGGTTCACAAAAATGGGCACATTATATAGGCTCAAAAACTTTCTTTCAGACTAAGCAAGAGTCACCCTATCCCAGAGTCACCTATTGTCCACACTAATGTATGCAGCACCAATTTTCACCCACATCAGAAAAATAGATCTAGACAAACTAGAATCATGTTACAGTAAGATAGCCACATTTGCTAAAAACAACAGCTTCAGAACACACCACTGTGTTGCTCTAAGGGACCTAAATTGGCTAGAACTACCTCAGCTACTTAATTACCACCAGCTAGTTACTGCCTACAATATTCTGAAATACCCTGATAAAACCCCATTTCTAACCCAACTACTTACCCACTACACAGCAAATCGCCCTCTTCGATCTAGTGACAAATCTCTCCTCTGTATCACTAGAGCAAAGAGTACTGCAGGAAAAGCGCTATATTCCCACACCATTGCTAGAAACTGCAATTGCCTCCCACCTTCGCTGAGTGCCTCCGCCACCTCACACTTCAAAAACTCCCTCAAATCACATCTGATGAATACCTGGCTAGGTCCTTGTATTACTTAAACTTAAGCTTTCCTACATTTTCCTCCTAATGCCCATTCACCAATACCAAGTTAGTCACTGTAATCCTCTATGGGACTAAAACCCTAACAGCCACTAGCCGAGCCTGTAAGTAGCTCCTAATCCCTACTGTTTTGTAATTTCTCTGACTGCTGAGAAGTGTCTTGTCTGCTCGCATTTTTAATGTGAATATCTGATTGTTTTGTTGTATAATGTACATGTTTGTTGTACTACTCTGCATAAAAATATTTTTCTCTTGCTTAACAATGTGGAGCTTTTCTCCCCAGGCCTCCACTGTAAATGGACCTAGTCCAGTCAGAATTTCCTGGTTAACAAATGTAAAATAAATAAATAAATAAATAGTACCAAATAATTCAATACCTTCTTTAATAGAGGTGAAAATTGGCCAGAATTTGTTAACCACTTCAACAATTTCCTGACTATTCACTGAAAAGGTAATGACCATAGAACATTCGTAGGGCACCTCAACTGTTTGAATACCATTGTTGTCATTTTGATCCATAACTGAGTCAACATGTGATCCTTTTTGGATAGGGAGTCAAGGTTGGTAAAAAACCTTTGTTACTTTTACCAAGGACTTCATCCTTGACAGACACCAATAGTTCCAAAGGGTAACCCCTTTTGTTGAACATGTCAAGAAGCTTGTCTATCACCTGCCCAAATGTGTTGTCTGACACCATACGGGCCAGTCGTACAAATTGCCCTTTCACTACTGCTGTTTTTTGAAAAGGAGGGTGCTGACTGTCATAGTGGAGACAGGAATTTGAAAAGGTCTTTTTATGATAGATGTTAGAGCAAAAAACACTCCGTACCATAATCCTTACTAACCATAACATCTAAGTAGGCTATTTGGTCTTGCTCAAACGTATGAGTAAATTTCAAAAATGGGGTAGTGTTATTGATGTATTCCAAGAACTCATTCCACTTCCTGACAGAGTCATTCCATATTAAAAAAATATCATCCAAAAAACGAATGTAGAATGACCAGTTGCTCCCAAATGAACTATTGAGAATAAATTGCCTCTCCCAATATGTCATAGAGATTGGCAAAGCTAGGAGCATAAGAAGATCCCATTGCTACTCCACTTGTTTGCCTGAAAATATGTCCGTCAAAGTATACGTAGTTGTTACTCAGGGCAAGGTCCATCAGTGTAATAGCAGTATTTATGCTATTTTGATCCAAAAGACCAATGTCAAAGACTGTGCTTTGGACACAGTCCAATCCCTCTCTATGGGGGATAACCGAATATAGGTCTTGGACATCGATCGTTACAAAAACACAGTCTTCCAAAAATTCAAGATGTGCTAATCTAGACAGGAAATCCCACGAATCTTTACATATATGTTTTACATGACTTGTAGATAGTTGTAGTAAACTATCCGCATACTTAGCTGTGTAAAATGTTTTACTTCTCCCAGTATCCACTATAAGTCTCAAAGGTGGATTTTTTTAATCCTTGTGGATCTTAGGGATTCCAAAAATACCGGCTACCACTGGAAATTGGTTATAAAGATAATCATGAGTGTCCTTGTCTATCTGCCCCTGCATAACCATGTCATAAAGGCAAGCATCTATTTCGGAAAAAGCAATATTCAATTCATTCCTTGAGACTTGTATGTACCTGTCAGATAGTAACATATCCAACATCCTACTATTGTAATCTTCAGTGTCCATTATTACAATACCCCCACCCTTATCTGGTTTCATCACTCTAATAGTCTTGTTGTTACAAAGATCATTTAACAGGGATTCTTCCTTTTTAGAAAGATTTAATTTGTTTATAGCCTGGTAAGATCCAGAGCAAATTCTAAGAATATCTTTCTCACATAATGTTTCAAAAAGGGATAACCAGTTGTTTGAGGGAGGGTTGAAAGAACTAGCTTTCCTAAGTGTTTTACTAGGATCTGTAGTAGAATTGGGGTTCCCTGATTTAAACCATAAAGCAAAATGCAGCTTGTGAGTAAATAGTTTTAAATCAATAAGTGCCTCAGGCAAGCTAGATTTTTTAGCTAGTAGAAAACTTAAACCTTTGCTCAAAAGGTTAGCATGGTCAGTTGTAATATTAATGCTAGAAAAATTATAGACAGCAAAATCACTATCTGTGTTCTGAACATGAGTAGGTCCCCCATTCACCTCTATTAGGCTGGAAATTGTGTGGACCATCTCAATTTCAGAATAATTGACCAAATTCTGACTCATATCAATGAAATCCAACAGGGGTAATGAGTGTGTGTCACCAGCTTCTTTATTAAGTGCTGTAACATGAAAATGTGAATTACTATCTTCTGTCATTTCATTAAATATAATACTACTAAAATGTGAGTGAATGTTTTGGCCTTCACCAATCAACTCACTTAAGGATTCGCAAGTAGGGTCATATACCAAATTAACATCACTAACAGTTTTATTAATTGTGTTTTTGATTGTGTTTTTGTAATGATCGATGTCCAAGACCTATATTTGGTTATCCCCCATAGAGAGGGATTGCACTATGTCCAAAGCACAGTCTTTGACATTGGTCTTTTGGATCAAAATAGTATAAATACTGCTATTATACTGATGGACCTTGTCCTGAGTAACAACTACGTATACTTTGAAGGACATTTGTTCAGGCAAGCAAGTGGAGTAGCAATGGAAGCTTCTTGTGCTCCTAGCTTTGCCAATCTCTTTATGACATATTGGGAGAGGCATTTTATTCTCAATAGTTCATTTGGGAGCAACTGGTCATTCTACATACATTTTTTGTATGATATTTTTTTTAATATGAAATGACTCAGTCAGGAAGTTGAATGAGTTCTTGGAATACATCAATTACACTACCCCATTTTTGAAATTTACTCATACATTTGATCATGACCAAATAGCCTACTTAGATGTTGTGGTTAGTAAGGATTATGGTAGGGGATGTTTTTGTTCTAACATCTGTCATAAAAAGACCTTTTCAAATTCCTATCTTCACTACAACAGTCGGCACTCTCCTTTTCAAAAAACTGCAGTAGTGAAAGGGCAATTTGTACGACTGGCCCATATGGTGTCAGACAACACATTTGGGCAGGAGATAGACAAGCTTCTTAACATGTTCAACAAAAGGGGTTACCCTTTGGAATTATTGGTGTCTGTCAAGGATGACGTCCTTGGTAAAAGGAACAAAGTTTTTTTACCAACCTTTACTCCCAAAAAGGCCCACATGTTGACTCAGTGTTATGGATCAAAATGACAACAATGGTATTCAAACAGTTGGGGTGCCTTATGAATGTTCTATGGTCATTACCTTTTCAGTGAATAGTCAGGAAATTGTTGAAGTGGTTAACAAATTCTGGCCAATTGTCACCTCTATTAAAAAAGGTGTTGAATTATTTGGTACTAAACCAAAAATTGTTTTTAGGAAAGGTATGTGTTTCAAGAATTTATTGGAGATGAAAAGGGACAATATGGGTTCAAATAGACCAAAGGTTGTGTTTTAAATGCAACCATTGCAACTATTGCCAACATATCCAGTGCTGTGATTCATTTTTTATTAGGCATAAGAAAATAGAAGTGAAAAGGCATTTCAGTTGCCTATCTAGGCGAGTTGTGTACGGGGCACTTTGCCAAAAATGTAAGGCTTTTTACATTAGGAAGACCTGTTGGATGTTAAAGGAGATAATTTATGAGCATTGGATGTTAAAGGAGATAATTTATGAGCATTTAAATGACATTAGGATAGAAAGATATACTACTGCTCTTTACAGACACATCTCTTCTTGTGAGGGGCATTTTTTCAAGTTTGTGGTGATTGATCACATGGACAGTGATCCAAGGGGTTTCTACACTGAGGATCATTTAAATAAAAAGGAATTTGGTGGATTCTTACATGTGATCCTTTATCTCCCCCAGTCCTTAATGAAAGTAGTTCCATCACCCCCATTCTCAAGTTAGAGTCTTAAGGGGTGATTATCACAGATACAATGTGGATTAAATGTTCTGGAGTTTACACATATTTTTTTAATTTACAGTCCTGAGTTTAACATATATTTGTATTTGTATAATGCTGTTATTCATTAGTGAATTCTATTGGTATTGTATGCATGTATTATCATGCTTGTATCTTGGATTTTAACATAGTTTCTCACACAATTTTCTGAAAGTCGACACTGGTGTTCCATTGGTCGGTTTGATCACGTGTTGATTTTGTGAATATTTAAGTGAAATAGTGGCTGTACTAGCAATTCTGAAGAAGTCTTTATCTAGACAAAAGTGCTAAACTGCCATCACTTGCTATTTTTGCTGCTTGTTGATTTTAATAAATTGTTTGGTGATGTTTCTCAGCTGTTGGTACTGCTCTTTTTGGGCACCTGGATCTCCACTCAGGGTTTCATTTGCTTTATTTGGTTCTTACTTTGTTAGTACAACAGTTTTTGGCATCACACTTTTTGGACCCAAAGTTAAAGATACCTTGACCAGGAGTGAACAGGATGGTAAGACTCTCTGTGCAGCTGGCTTTTGTTTTTCCACCCCCCCCCCAAAGATCCTATTCCAGAAATCAGAGGGCAGGAGGAAAGAATATGTGGTTTCACAAGTCGCAGAGTGTTTACCAGGATCATCTTGGCAATAAACCATCATGTGGCAGAGGTGAAGGTAATGATAATGGATGTTGCCCAAGAGGCAGTGGCATACTGCACAATCAGGGCCTATGTGTTCCCTTTACCTAGAAGCCCTTTTCCCTGAAGGTTTGTCTGACTGCTGCACTCTGGAGGCAGTTGTGGAAAGCTTATCTCTACATCCCCAAGCCTGGCTAAAATTAACAAGAGACAAGTGGGTTAAAAACATATTTTGCAGGGGCTATTCCATTCCCTTTTCTTGTTCTTCCATAAAGAAAGTGGTGATTCCTGATGTTTCATCCAGTCAATGAGAGCCAGCAGCACTGGAAAGAGTTGTTTCCCTATGACAAACAGCCTCACAAATGTTACATCATCCCCACCCCCTGTACAAGTAATACTACATCTGCTAGGTCTCTTAGCATCTGCATACTAATGGTCTCCTTGGCCCAATATCACATGGAGATTCTTCAATAGATGCCTGCAGTTCAGTGGTCTCAGGAGTTTCATCCTTCGCTTACCAGAATTTGTTTCACAAATATTTGCAGACAACACATCACACGGCGATTACTTCACCATCAGTAAAGTAAAGCCTACCCTTTCACCAATCACACCGACAGTAGTAGTAACAACAAACACATCCCTTCCAGGGTGGGGGAGGCATTTTGAAGGGAGAATGATCAATGGTACATGATCAAATTTAGAGGCCAATCTTTGTATCAGTGTCTTGGTGATGAGAGTAGTCCTCCTCATGTTGTAGGCTTTTCATAATGTTCTTCTCAAGGGTGTGATATCCATACAGTCAAACAATATGGCTGTAGTGTGGCAAATCAACAAAACCCGTTTTTATCCTGTGTTAAGAAGCCATTAGGGTTTAGCAGTGGTGATGTCATCACACCGTTTTCTGATAGCAGTGTACATTCCTGGATGTTCTAGTGGACAAGTTAAGTAGGACTAATATTATTCCTCATGAGTGCTCCCTCAATCCAACAGTAGCAATGCTAATTTTCAGCCATTGGGGTCAATCTTGCTGCTGTCTTTTTGCATCCTACCTTAACAAGAAGTGCAGCAATTACTTTTTCCTGATCCATCCACAGGGTCAATCAACAAGGAATGCTCTAGTCCACAATTGTAACCCCCACCCCTGGCTTCTATACCTTTCCCCTTTTCCTCTCATAAACAGATTCATTCAGAAAGCCAGACTGTGCAAGGCCAAAGTAATCCACATTGCCCTCTTCTGGCCCTGACAAACATACTTCCCCTTTCTGTGGTCTCTACTAGTATATCCACCATGGATGTTGAATCGGTATCCAGACCTTCTTTCTCGCCCATCTGGAATCCCTCCACTGGATCAGTCTTCTGTGAAACTAACCACTTGATTCTTCCAATTTTGAAAAAGCCAGAGATGCCAGGCTTCCCAATAATAATACTGATATAGCAGCCTCCCAGAAACTTACTACAAAGATCTACAACAGTAAATGGAAAAAGTTTTAATTTTGGGCAGCAGCAAAGGGTTTCTCTGCTTCTATACCATCAATCTTGGAATATTTAGCTGAGCTTTTTCAACAGAGATCTAGCTACTCCCCCATTTAAGTTCAGATGGCAGTGATTTCCAAATTTCATACTGGACAAAATTATACTTCTGTAGATTCTGTACAATTTTCAAAGGCTTTTCTTAGAGGAACCATTCTACTGTGTTCCCCATCAGGGATCTAGTACCTTCATGGGGATATCACTGTTATGCTCCATGCCATAACTTAACCTCATTTTGAACCCATGGCTTCTGCAGATATTAAATTTTATGAGTTGGAAAACAAATTTTTTTAGTCACTATCACCTCCACTTGATGAATTTTGGAGTTGCAGGCGCTCTTTTGTAAACCTCCATAATGATTAGGTTTATATCCAAACTAATCCATCATTCATACCAAAGGTGGCATCCATATCAAATATAAATCATTTGAGTTACCTGTGTTTTTTCACAAGTCTTTGAACAAAGGGGAGTACATTCTACTCATGCTGAATGTTCATCACCAACTAAGATTCTATCTACACCTAACAAAAAACTTCAAAAATCTGATCTTTTTATTGCCTAATCTAATGCTAGACTTGGTAAAGCTGTTACGAAAGTCAATCTGTCCAGATGGCTATCATATCACATTTCCTTTGTCTATGCATCATTGGGTTGGCAGATACAGGCCAAACGTAAAGCACATTGGAAGATGCCAAGAATTTATTTGGACTGCAGGTTTAGAGATTGCCTTCCCTATCAAGGATTGAAATCAGAGTGTAGGCAAAGAGAAAGAAATGGTGGGGGGAGTCCTAAATGAAAGACCAGCACTTGTAGAGTTTTTAGTAGAATCTAGATCAGAAGCTGCCATTAAAAAAGGAATAATTAGTAGAGCATACAAAATATTGCATGATAACTATAAGAATCAATCAGAGGAGGTTAGAAAGGATTGGGAAGAGAGACTGGATAAGCAATTTACAAAGGAGCAATAAGGGATATATGTAAGTCTCTCAAATATGCAACAGAAGTTGGAGGATTTAGGATTTTTTGCTTGGAAATGTTTACATACATATTTATCACATTGTCAGTTCACTGCAATACTTTTTCATTTATCTGCTGCTTCAAGGTTATTCACAAAGTGCCTAGCTCCTGTCATAGCCTACTGCAGACTGCAAGGTATTCACATTTTCCTTATTTAGATGACTTGTTTATGTTTGCCACATTTTTGTTTTTAGGTGTCCAGAATCTCTCTCTCTCCTGGATGAGTGATGCCCAACAAAGACTGGGACTCCAGCAAAACATACAAAAGTCATGTCTATTGTTTTCCTTGCGTATCTCCTGGACACCTCAGTTCAAAGAGCTTTTCTTCTACAGGAAAAGATCTGTATTTAAATTTATTCCTGAGTTTCTCCACTCATACTACTGTCTTAACCAGGGAATTTCTCAGTATTCTGGCTCTCATGGCTTCTATGATTCTCATGATCCCTCTTGCAAGACTCCACATGCGAAAAACTCAATGGTACCTGAAGTCTGTTTGGTCCCAGTATCAACATCCTCTGACATTTCATTTTTCAGTTTTGGGGTTGTGAAAAGAGAGATTTGTTAACTGCAGACACCAAATTTGTCACAATCCAGGTCCCCATTCTTCTCCCTCTCACTTACAGTACAGTCAGTTACAACAGAGATGTCAGACCTTGCATGGGAAGCAGTCATACCTCTCAACCTTTTAGATCAAGAAATCTGGACAAAGCCTTAAATAAAAGTGGGACAAAGACTCAAAAATAGGGACAATTTTAAAGTATTGCTCTTACAAACTTAGTACGTTGATAAAATAACAGGTTTTGGATTAACAGGAATTTTATGAAGGGTATGAAATCAGAAACTCAAATGTCTGTCATTATTTTTTTAACTTCAGTCTTTAATGATTTGTCATTTATTTGCCAGAAAACCACAATTTTATGAAAAATGGACTAAAAATATGAGGCAAAAATCTGGACATTCTGTGAAAATCTGTACAGTTGAGAGGTATGGGAGCAGTGCTATGCAGATAAAAGTGCATGGTCTTTGAAACAGAAAATACAGAACAAAACACAAACATAATGGAGATTCTGGCACTTAAAAATACTCTCAGTACTGTAGTGTGGCAGGGGAACCAGATCATACTTTCTGTACATGCAGAGTAGCCATGGTAGCCTGTGATACAGCTTTTCAGCAAATCCCACTCTACACTCACCTTGCATACTGACAGAGCAAAATTCTAGGAAGGAAATTTAATTCTGATGAAATTCTACACAGAGTAAGGTGGACGAAAGCATATATGTTTTTTGTACAATATGCTAAACTTTTCAGTCATTTTCTATTCGAATAAAGTGGAGTGTTTATGAGATTACGTTTTCAGCTGCTTTCTTCCTTGGCAGTGCTAGTGCTTGGTTTCCAGAAGAGTTTTGCTGCTTGGCTCTTATTTTTTTTTATTTATTCGTTTTTGGCTTCTGGATCCTGTTTTACATTCTTTTGGAAATGGAAGGCGCAGTTACCACAAGCTTCCTCATAGACTGGACCTACTCACACAAGACAAGGGGTGTTTCATACATCCTGACCCCAAACAGCTGCAATTGACTTTCTGGGTGATAGAATCTTCATACCATTTAGACAACCTTTTTCTGAGAATGTGCAGCAGGTATCAAAGGAGGCAGGAAAACCTGCTACTAAAAAATCATGCTATTCTACCTCATCACAGTCTCTTTTCCTCTCAGTCCTCCCCACAGTCAGTTAACCCTATATAAGGCAGTCTACCATCTCAAGCGCAGCATATTCTCTCCCGCTCAGACACCTCTCTAGTCTACATATACATACTGCAGTTATGTTGCAGCAACACATATCACTACTTTGCCTATGCCTCTTAACTTACCACATTACCTCTTATCATAATCAACACATTACAAGTATCTACTCACCAACTAACCCATTCACCACTCCACTCAACTCTGACTCTACATGCATAGTCATATCACCTCAGCTATGCAATAGCTCCATCATAGAATCCTTGGCACTCAGATACACCAGCCTACATGCAAAACATTACCTACTCTGTAAATTCACCAGGCTAATACACAAAATCGCACACTTATTTCTGATTAAATCCAGTTACCTTAAACTCTGCAGGGACATGCATCCCAATCCAGGCCCACAACTCCATAATGCCCTTACAACATAATGCACAACACCACACAACTTAAGTAATCTAACTCACAACAGGTCAGACCTCTTAATCTTAAACATGAATCTAAGAAGCATCCTAAATAAGTTCACAAATTTCACTGTATGCTTGCGCTGTACACCCCAGACGTTGTAGTTATAACAGAAACATGGCACAGACCCCACATAAATGATTCTGAAATACTAACCTAGGGTAACAATTTACACAGACTTGACAGAACACATTACCATGGAGGAGGTATAGCCATAGTATACAGGGACATACTCAAACTGGAATGCCTTGAATATGAACCCCCAGACCTCCTAAACTCAGAAATACTAATCTCACATATTCAAATAAGTTCCAAAAAGGACATTATAATTATTGCTACTTATATCCCCAGGTAATAACCCCTCCATTATTGAAAACCTCTTCTGTTGGTCTGCATACAGTTTTAATCAAGAAGCAATTAAAATAGGGCACTTCAAACTAGGCTGGACCACCTGCTCCTCAGACAACCCCACCAACTTTATTAACATTTTCAGTTTCTCTCAGTTAATACTTGGCCCAACCAGAATCGATAAAGCAAGAAACAATCCTTGACTAGACGCTAACAGACACCCTCTCCTGGTTACCTGACTGGCTACCTCCCAGTCAGTCTCAGTGACCATCATCCTACCTACCTACTTAAGCAGCAGATATGCCCTCAAAAAAACATCATATTTAAACATGTCCATAATAAGCAAAAAATGTCTCCCCTGAAGTCTTCAGCTGCCGCCTAAAACAATGTGACAGGACCCCTCTGAAACACCTCCACATTGACTCTGCAGTCAAATACTTTAATAATACTTTCCTTGATATACTGAATAGTCAGTCACCCCTTAGGAAGATCCATGTTAAAGCAAAGAGACTGCCTTGGCTAAGTAAAGATGCCATCTAACTCCTTCAACATAGACACAGAACCTGGTCTCAGTATAAAGAGATCACAAACCAAACCTTGTTTGAATCAGATCGATAATTAATAAACCATGCCAAAAAAACTAATCAAAAATTATAAAAAAGCTTATTACACTGTAAACTAACAAAATCACCAAAACAAAACCCAAAAATTCTGAGGAACCCTTAAACAACTCCTCAATCCTAGGCAAACTGCTACACCAGCTCCTACCACCAAAATACCAAAGATAATATAGCGTCACGATTTAATGTACACTTCATAAATCCAATACTGTCTCTCGTAAAAAATGACAGCAACACTCCCCATTAATTCCCAATGAATTAGAACCAAGCCCCAATTCCTCTTCTATCAGACATATACAAACCAGCACCATTAGAAAACTTCTACTCAAACTAAAGCCTACATCCCTCACCGCTGACCTACTCCCAAATTAATTTCTCAATCTGGCAGCAAATGCCATATCTTATCCCATCTCTCTCTTCTTATTAATAGATCTGTTTCTGAGCAATACATCCTCAAGCTCTATAAAATCTCTTATATGACCCTTCTGTACAAAGGCGATTCTTCTTACTGACTTCTCAAACTGCTGACCAATAATGATACTCCCTCCACTAACTAAAATTCTGGAAAAATGTATACATGCACAACTCCTTGACTAGTTAGTAAGTCATAACCTGCTCTCCAATACCCAACATGGCTTCAGACCCAAACCACAACTGCTCTCATAAGTTTCACAAATACTATCAACAAACTCAGAAATAAGGGTCAACACATATCTTCCATCTTTCTTCACATGTCTAAGGCATTCGACACAGTATCACGCCAAAAATTACTCAAAGAACTAGCAACCGTAGACTCCTCCCAACCAGCATTGTCCTGGTTTCATAGTTACTTGACCGCCAACAAGCAGTCAAGTGGCAAAAAGAACTCTCTACCTTACTGCCCATCTCAGTTGGTATGCCACAAGACTCAATCCTTGCTGCAGTGCTTTTCACCATCTTTAGTAACAAACTTAGCACTGCCACCCACTTAGCCATCATTGTACAATACACTGACGACTCTACCCTTATCTGTTCAGCTCCACCCTACCAGAAATCTTGGATAGAACCCAAAAATCCTTCAAAGACATAGAAAACTGTCCTTCAGACAAACGATTTATACTCAACCCAAACAAAACAAAACTAATGCTATTTTCTAATACCAAAAACACAAAACCTCCTCCCCCTTTCATTATCTACTCCTCCAACAAAACCAAAATCGAACCTGTAGAACACACCAAACTCCATGGAGTAACAATAGATAGCCTAAAATTTGATAAACACATAGCACTATCCATTAAAAAGATCCACATAAAGCTTGGCACACTTTATAGATCCAAACCAACTTTGCTAATACCACCTGACATTCCATAACCAGGACATATCTGCTTTCTACCCTTCTATATGCCTCACCCATTTTCACTAACCTCCAAAAATCTGATATAAACAAATTAGACACATGCTACAATAAAATAGCAACATTTGCTACTAATCATTCTTACAGATCGCACCACTGCTCTACCTTTCATGATCAAATTACCCAATCTTCTATCCTTGAAGCAATTAACTATTGCCCACTCCATCATTCATAAACCTGAAAACTGCCCAGCACTGAAAAACTTAATTCAGGCATACAGTATATGTAGAATACTTAGATCTTCTGATAAACTCCTTCTAAAAGTCACTAAGGCTAATAATAGCCTTGGTAATTTTTTCTTTTCTAATCAGATATCCAAAAAAATGGAATTCCATTCCCCAAAATATGCATAAAAACCATTAATACTTCCAGTTCTAAGTTATTTCTACTGGAACACCTTACAAACAACTGGCTATGCTCCTGCTCCTCACCAGGTTGAACTTACACTGCTTTCTCTCTCAACACCTCCTATTAGCACCCTATACCTCCCCATACCTAATCCATATTCTACTTTTTTTTTCTCTGCAAACCAACTTCACCACTCCAAATCCACATTCTGCTTTCTTTTTCTGCAGTCTAACCTATTCCTTCATCCATTAGCCCAGGTATTATTCCTTTTTTATTTACTGTCAACTCAATGCTACTGTTGTGACTGTTCAGTATAAATACTGATTTTTAGCACATTGTATAGTGTCTTTATAAGTTTTTTTCTGTTTCCTGCATATAAGTGAAGTTGTATTAATTGTTTTCCCTTGTAATTTCTTATTACTGCATGTTAATTTTTCCAAAAATAATTTTTTATATTTCTCATTATTAAATAATCTTTATCAATGGAATTGTTCTTAAATGTTTTGTAATGGAGCTTTTCTCCCTGAGTCTCCACTGAAAATGGACTTCTTGCTCAGACAAACTTTCCCGGTAAACAAATTCATATAAAAATATATGAGTAAATGGAAAAGGTTTTCTAGTTGCTGCTAAGAAAAGAACCAGCCATTAATTCAGGGCTAGTGTTTTTCTTGTTCTACATTTATATTATTTGTGTGAGTTACTATCCTCTGGCCTGTCTTACTACTTTATCAGTGTTCATTTGTTGGCTATTTCAGCATGTACCCCCCCCTCTTGCAGTGCAGTCTCATAAGAATATGTTTTTGAACAGGGAGTTGAATACCAAGCCTACTAGGAAATAAGTTGCTTCTCCTTGGGATCTGAATTTTGTGTTAGAAAAACTATTTCCTGCTCCACTTGAACCAGCTCATCAGGCTGACCAGAGGTTCTTAACATGCAAAACAGTGTGTTACTATTTGCTCTGGCAAGAAGAGAATCTGTGTATAATATTCTGTTACAGTGGGTCAACCTTATCTTATTTTCCACAGAAATAGGGTTTTCTTAAGAACTAATCCTTATTTTATGCCTAAAGTGATACCAGTTTACTTTCAGCCAAGCTATCCATCTTCCTGTTTTCTTTCCTGAACCTAAAAAATATGGGAGAAAGGATAGTTCATACTTCAGAAGTCCGCAGACAACTCAGGAGATAACTAGACAGAACAAAATATTTCAGGAGCTCTGATCAGATGTTCATTTCTTGTGAATGAAAGAACTATTTAAAAGTAGTTGTCTCATGCAACTACCTTTTGTTATACTCACCACAAGATAGTTCTAGGCAGGGTCAAGGCTCATTCTGTTAGGGTATTGGCTTAATCTCTGACGTTTTTGGAAAGCACTTTTACTAAGCACTATAAACTAGATTCCTTCTCCAGGTCTAGGACAGCCTTTGCTAGATCCATTGTCCACAGGCTCCTGGCCTCTATCTTTCTTCCTCCTCCTCCCCCCTGCCAGTCTAAGCTACGGCAGTCTACCCATATATCTAATGTTACTGTATAAGTGATTCATATTATGAAACTAGTACAGTAAACTTGCCATAATAGTAGATGTTCAAATGATCAGTGCTGCAGTAACCTGTCCCTCCTTTCCTCTCTCTCTTTTGTATGTTTTTGTTGCCAGAGTGAGGACCTTTGTTTTTTTTTTTCCTAACTTTGACCTTATCAGGGCCGTAGTTTCCCTATTTCACTTGGCATAAAAGCTTTGAAGGGCTTGGTGCCCATCCCTGCCTTTTCAGTAAGCTCAGCTTGAGCTGACAAACGGTTTGGGTGAGTAGAAGGTGCCCTGAAGGTTTGAAAGCCATCCAGCTGTTGTATTCTTAACAGGATGTAACCAATACTGCAAAGGTTACTGCAACAGTGATCATTTGAACATCTAATGTTATAAGTTAACTTACAAAACTGCACTTTTTGTAGGTTTGAATGGGCAGAGAATTTGCTTCTGTGTAAGTGTTTTGTATGGAATTCATGAAATTCACAACAGCCTTATTTTACCATATATGTTAACAAATGTATACTGTGTCTTCTGACTTGTGCTTTCTCCCTGGAAAACACACAAGAAGTTATTGTTTGAGATTACCCTGTGCTCTTTATACATGGAAAATAAACCAATAATTAACTCTGTTCTTGATATATTTGCATTATCTATATAAAACATATATTTGCATTAAGTATAAAAAACATTAAAATTTTATTTGACTTTTGTTGTCACTCTTAGTGAATTTGCTATTATATTTGTATAGTTAACTAGTACTTTATGTTTGACTTTAAATCTGTTTTTTTTTTTTGTCAGTCACCTTGAACAGCTTTAAATGCCTGTATTAAATGTATTATTTAAACAAATACATGTCTTTATTCATAGGGAATTACTTCAGATTTATTTCCTGGTGTGAAGCTGCCAAAGCCAGACTATCGCATCTTATTGGAGGCCATCAAGGAGAACTGTCAGCGCATGAACTTACAAATGACTAACTTCTTTACTGAGAAGATCTTGCAGGTGTATGAGATGATGATTGTGCGTCATGGCTTTATGATTGTTGGAGAGCCATTTGGTGGAAAGACATGTGCATACCGTGTCTTGGCTGCAGCTTTAAGTGATATTTGTGAAAAGGTAACATTAGAGTTAGGTTGTATAGCAACATTCCTGTTTCATATTAGCATTAAATGTCTTTTTTTTTAATTCAGAATTCTATTTTGTAATGTTTATCCAGTATGTCATCAGGGTATGTAATATACTGGACATTATAAACTTCACAGATTCCCATTGACATACTTGAGTAAATTCTAGAAGATATCAATAATTTTGAAGATTTCTTCAATATCTCTGGTATCTCAGTTATTTTCTCCTTTTATAAACTAGTTATAAAATTCCAGAAACTTCATTGATCAGCTGCAGGCCATGGCTTATATCTTAGCACATTAGTTCAACAGAAGCATAAACCAGACACTGGTGGATCCAAGAATTTTCAAAGAGAGAGGGCACACTGAGGCTTGAAAAAGACTGTGTGAAGGGTGGAATAATTATCCAACATATGGTTGTGAAAGTGAGACCACCAAGTCTTGAGTGCAAAGTTATGATCCTACTGTGTGAGGAAAGTGAAGTGTAAAACTGACATTATTTCACTTGGAAAACATCAGGAGTGCAACAAGAGAGTAGCATAAAAGTAAGATATTAGTCACATAGTAAAAGTAAGTAAATCCCCTTAATAAACCTGAATTTCTTTGTAAATACTTTACTTAACAGAACAGTAAACATACAATAAAATTAAGCCATTTACCAGAACATAAATCCCCTCAATTTTTAGTGCTATGCAGTATTCTACTGGTTTTGTTCAGCATTTAACACACACAACAAAACTAAACTCTTAGGTTGCATATCTGTGTCTGTTTAATAGTAGTTTGAATTCAGTTATTACATTAATATGAGGGTGCATGTGGTGCTTCTAAAGAGAATGCAGCTTAAGCCATGATCTTCACACCTGGCAGTGTGTATCAGTAGGTATTCTGAGTTGGACAGATTCAAAGATGCAGAAAATAGGTTCTGAAGAGGAAATGTAAGGATTATATCGCTAGGTGAAGGGCTGGAGAGACTTTACAAGCTGAAACTTGTTTTAGAGTGGGTTTAATCACTCTTAAAGGAGGAAAGGTAGCATAGACAAATCAACTATTATAACAGGGTGGAACGTTTCTGGACCGCAGAGGAGACCACAACATGTAGTAGTAAAATTGCGTAGATGTTCCTCATTAGATCACTTTTGCAATTGAGATTACATATAGGACATATCCTGCCAAGGAGACTGTAGATCCAGCCAGTTTACAAAGGTTTCACACTCCTTCCTCATGATTGGTACATCTGCCTGTAGCACAAAAGGGCATGTAGGCGTAAGAGGAATCTACAAACATGCCAAAGCTCGGAACTTTCATTGCGCTAATCCCCATATGCAGACTCTTATTAGTGTCACATCTACTGTTTCTGTACTTTGGCGTCAGCACATTCTCTTTAGGCATCTAAGCACTCCATTTGGGATTGTTCTTATTTTCTAACAATTTTTTTCATATAAAAAATTCTTATGTCTGTCAGAAAATGAAAGTGTAGTTGAGGGTGCTAAATTCCATGTAAAGACTCCTACTCTAGCTATGTATTTTGTTTAGGGGCTGATTGTGACATTAACTCATATTCAATTTGCAAGTCATTTAGCCCTGAGATTGTTAGGAGTAGATTAAACTCCATTCATATCTTCATTGAGAACAAACGTCTTCAGAGTTTGGTGTAAGTGGCTATGACATCATCCTTCTCTGAAGAGAACTCTCCCTCTCATTTAAAGAAGAAAGAAAAGTTGTTGAGCAAGGTGAATAATGATCATGGTATGTGAACTCATGTCATTTGGTTTGTGGCCTTTCCCAGACCATCAGTCTGCTGCTGCTTCTGCGCCCTCTAGAATAACCCCTTCAGAGATATCTGTGGTCCAGGACCCTCACACATCTGATCAGACTGTTCATCATGCTGAGTCATCCAGGACGGGAGAACCAATAATTATTTTATCTGAGGGCTGGGGAAGTATCCTTCAGGTTCTGGTGAAGAAGGATGCTGAGAGTCACTCATGGAGGTCAGACCTATGGCTTCAACCCGTATGACAATATATATATGTTCACTCCTCCAAAAAAACTACACAGAAAACCAAACACACTGTCCCCTTTTACCCCTTCTTGTCAAAAAGACAACAAGAGAGATTAGTATAATTTTGCTAAAGGGCTGTTTAAAGCTTCTCTGTCTTGTCAGTCCTCTTTGCCTTCTTCTTCTACTCATATTAAGATCAAGGGCATTCTTTTCTTTTCTGAAGATGAGGATTCTTATGAGGTGAACAATGAAGGAATTGATTTTGCTTCTTAAATTTCTTCTTTCTCATGATGTAAATCTGAGGCAGAGAACATTTTATCCTCTTGACTCCCCAATGAGGAAATTTATTTCAGTGAAGCAACAACAAAAATTAAACTCACAGTAAGGCTGAACAGGGAGTCCAGGCCTTGGACAGATTTGGTAAGTGCGTATATGCTTCAGTGGTCTTTGCAGATTTTACAAGATTACAAAAAGATTTCACCAAAGAGCTTTTCAAGTTTCTTTCTGATTCCATGTCTGCCGAGGACCATAATAGACACTTCTCACAAGTGGCCACCCTCCAGTTGATTTTTAATGTGTCCATGAGGCTGATCTACCATCCAGTGGAAGGTACCTCGTGGGTGGTAGGTTTAGGCATAGCCATTAGTAGACATGCCTGGATGTGACTGTGATTTTGTGGAGCCCTTTAAATCTTCATTCACTAATGCACCCTTTGATGGATCTTCCTTATTTGGCCCCAAAATAAAGGACACACGCTCCAGATGTGAGCAACAGGTAAATACCCTGTCTGCCATGGGCAAACGTTTTTCAACTCCTCAAAGACCTTGCTCAAGGAATCAACAGGTAGAAAAATGTGGTTTCACAAATCCCAGGATCCTTTTCAAGATTCATGTGAAGATAGCTCCCATAGAGGCAGCTCGGAAATGGAAGATAGCATCTCCATGGCAGAGGTGACCCACTGAACCAGGGCTTCTGGGATTCTTTCTCAGACAAGCACTACCAGCGCTCTTGAAGGGAGGCCCAACTATTGCACTCTGGGTGGACCTATTCCAGAGGTCATATCATACAATTTTCCCAAATTCCCCATACAAAAATTAAAAGAATCTGATGTTCCACCCAATCAGAGGGCAGCAGCACTGGAAATAGAGAAGCTGTAGTTTGTGGAATATTCAAGAATCCGGATGGTCATGGTTCAGTCCATTTTGCCCCTACTGTGAAAGAACGATTGGATGTGCTTGACAGATCATCAGGATGCTTACTACCACATTTATTTATTTTATTTATTGACATTTGTTAACCGGGTTAGTCCAGCTGGTCTTTTGGCCCATTTTCAGTGGAGACCCAAGGAGAAATACAGTAACAAAACAAATTCAGCTATTGCGTTATACATTGTTGATAAAAAAAAAAAATTTTAGTAATGAAACATTCAAGACATTGAGTTATACAGAAATTATAATATTCAACACATACATTGTAGCACACAATTGTCTTATTTGGTGGGGCTTAAGATACAGGGGAGGAGAATAAAAAATAACAAGATAAGACTTATTTGCATATGTACAGATAGTAAGGCTTGAGCCATTTTAAGGTTCCTAAAGTATAGAAAGGTATTTAGCAGTAAAGGAATTTTTGATGTTCAGACATATATATATATATATATATATATATATATATATGTATATATACATATATATATACATATATATATATATATATATATATATATATATATA